>NC_053204.1:1526896-1830775 GCF_905163445.1 Pararge aegeria | reverse complement strand
GGCCGATTGGGCAGCGACCCTGCTTTCTGAGTCCAAGGCCGTGGATTCGATTCCCACAAATGGAAAATGTTTTTGTGATGAACATGAATGTTTTTCAATGTCTAGGTGTTTATCTGTATTTATGTTTATTATTCATAAAATTATTCATCAGTCATCTTAGTACCCATAACACAAGCTACGCTTACTTTGGGGCTAGGTGTGTGTGTTGTCGTTTTTATTTTTATTTTATCACATACACACCAATATAATTTGTGAGGTACGCATTTGTTTATATAATTATTATAATAATTACTTTACATTATAAAAACTCTATGTACCTACATTCTTGTAAATAAATTATTTTATTTTATTTATCTATACTAATATTATGAAAAGCAAAGGTTTTTTTTTGTACTCTGAATAGGCTCCGAAAGTACTCTACCGATTTCTTCACCAATAGAAAGTTAAATTATCAAGAAGTAACGTTTGTTTAAAAAAAATTGGAGATCCTTAAGAAAATTAAAACCCAGCACAATCGACTGTTTTCTTTTCTATTCCTACGGGTTACTTTAAAAAAAAAGCGGAGAAAGTCGCGCACAATTGCTTTGTGAGCCGAAGCGATACCACAAGTCCGTGATAGAAACCGGAACCGACGGCTTTACGTGCTCTCAGGGGCACGGGAACAAGGATTAAAGCTTCTTTAACCACATCATCGCAACTAAATATCATCATCTTCATCATGGCCAAGTGAGGATCGGTAGACTCCACACGCCATTATGGGGAATTCACAGGCTGGCAGGTTTTCTCACGACGTTTCCCTCCGCCGTTGAAACAATTAAATCCGAGAGGTGCGAGCCGGGGATTAAACCGAAGAACCACTAATCTATCACGGCTCCTTTTTGCTTAATATTACGAAGGAGGTGTAAAATTTAACTATCACCGGTACATAGATGGCGCTGCATGTCGTTGATGTGAAACTGTATGGCGATAACGACATGTTCACCCGACTTTATATAGTCCGGAGCTACTAAACTACGTGCGGGTCCGTGTTGTACATGTATATCTGCAGTATACTACATGTATAACACTGATTCAGGATTAAAAAAACATAATAAAAATAGCATGTACAATTATGTGTTTACATAATTGTGTAAAGGTGATAGCTCCGTACGGGCTTATGCCTTAAGCTGCGAGGGTGCCGTATGCACAACTGGGTCGGGTAATTTATATTAGTTAATAGTTATCACCATCTCACAGTCGATTATTTTCAGCAATGAAGTTTTTATATGATCTTGCTTGTCTTGTTTACCGATCATCAAAACAAAACTCACCGAAGTTGGAACAATTCACATTAATCTTTTTAATCTTTAAGTCCTTCAAATCCTTAATATTCTAAAAAGAGCCCACAACAAACTGGCCTGGGTATTTTATTTTTGTTATCACCATCTCAGTCAATTAATATTCAGCAATGAGGTTGGAACAATTCACGTTAAGCTTTTTTATGTTTTAAGTAATCCTTAATATTGTGAAAAGAGCCCACAACAAACGTGAGCCGGGTAATTTATTTTTGTTATCACAATCTCATAGTCGATTAATATTCAACAATTGATGTTAAGCTTTTTCAGCGTTTAAGTAATCTTTAATATTATAAAAGGATTTAAACTTACGTTTTATATAAACTTTGAAATCGTTGTACATGTCAAATATTTAATTGGGAAATTTGTTTTAAAAAATAATAAATTATTAATTTTATGAAGCCTAGTAAACTGCACAGCAAGTTTATTTCTACTTCTGATATTCATATCAGATTATTTCTTTTTCAATTGTGTTATATTTTTATGAACATAAATTAAATTTTCAAATATGTACTGACTATGCACTGTCATTATTTTAACTTTTTTTCTAAATTATCCGTCAATGTCTCTCTAGGATCACCGGTAGACTGGTAAACCCTGTTTTGGCAATTTGATCTATATTATCATCTTTTGACGACCTCTGTCTGGTTTGATACGCGGCAGGGACAATTTGCACCTTTTTAATTTCTGAATTCTCTCTGGTCTCGTGGGTTTCACCACCCAGCCGATAAATACTTGCCACCAAGCTGTTTAGACGAACGGACAAAGCTCGAATTCTCTCAACTTAAATACCTTTCAGTAATACTCACTGTACTCACTGCTTCAGGCAGTTTGTCCATCTTGCTTTCTACGACCAACTGAAATAATATATAAAACGCTTAATCATCAATCATCATCAACTTATTACCGGCCCGTACTCTGTAGTGACAGAGTACGGGTGTCCTCTCAGGAAGAGGCCGAAGTTGCCACGCTGGACAGGTGCGGATTCGCCTCCCCACGGAAGGAAACCGAAACTCTAACCACTATGCTATCGCCGCTATTAAACGCTTAGTTTTAAACAAATAACTAATGTTTAAAAATGGAATGTTATAAATATTCTTATATAAGGAAAGACATGCAAAGTTGACCCAAGCTAAAACTAGGTGGCGTTGGTGTTAGATGTGCGGATTGTAGCTCGCGCTAGGGAGATTTCAGACGGCCTCCATAAACACAGCAGATTCGCGCTAACTACCCTCTACTCTGTTATTACAAGGCCGCGGTTTCGATTCAGACAACTGGAAATTGTTTGGGATATGAATGTATTTCAGTGTCTTGGTTCTATATGCAACAAGTATTTATGTATATTGTTCATAAAAATATTCATTAGCTATCCTAGTACAGTACCCATAATACAAGCTAGGCTTAATTTTGGTCTAGACGGTTACGTGTGTATTGTTGTAGTATAGTTTTTTATTTATTAATGAAATTTTTACAATTAAATACGAATACTATTGTTTTGAGGCATACATGATATATTCAGATTATAAATGCACAATACACGACCTAATGAAAACGAAAAAAAAAAAGAAGCAATCATACAGTTCAAACAAAGCTTTGGCCTGTTTTGGTAAAATGTAAAGCAAATGTTACAGTAAATATATAAAGTGGGTAAATAATAAAATTTTTGATAACTATAAATTCATATTTGCCAGATGTTTTATTAAATAGTTAATAGATAGTTTTCGAGAAATAATTAAAAATATATTTGATTAACAATCAATGTTCATAACATTGAGTTGGTGGGAATTTTGATATGGATACGAGACTGCATTATCGTTGCACCTCAGTCATACATGGACGATGCAAAGATACCTCCCGGTGTCTTAGTCGTTTAACACAAAACTACGCAAAAAGAATCATACAACTTACATTTTCACCCAACTTAGTGACTCTTGGTTGATTCACGACTATTGACTCTGCCAGATGGCCCTGTAAAATAATATTCGTCGGATTTATTAAGTGATACATTAAGCGTATTGAGATATGTAATTTGAATTTTAACAATGACAGTTTAGTAATAACACTGATTATGTCATCACTACTGACCATTTATAAATAAAATATTTGATTGTCTGCCTGTGGCAGACAATCAAGTTTAGTAGTACAAGCTTTTGCCCGCGGCTTCGCTCGCGTTAAGTTCAATATTTGATTTGGTAAATTTTAACTACAGATGTTTAAAAAAATGTCTTACTGCAAATATAAAAATATGGCCGTAAATTACTTAGAAAATCAGAAACTTTCATATAAATTTGCCTTTGGAGCTGGATTTTTTAAAATTTGTGAAACACGTATTTCTTTATTTTTCATCGAAAACCTAAAATCAAAGTTTCATATATGTAACTTGAAAAATAAATTGATAAATGAAGGATTTTATACAAACTTTCATCCCTCATTTAACCCTCTTAGGGTTGTATTTTCAAAAATCCTTTCTTAGCGGATGCCTATATTGAAATAAAATAACTATCTGTGTGCAAAATTTCAGTCCGATCCGTCAAGTCAAGCTGTGCGTTGATAGATCAGTCAGTCAGTCATTCAGTCAGTCACCTTTGCATTTTATGTATATTGATCACGGGTGGCATTAATTTGGGAGCTTGGTCACTTACACTGGTGTTCATGTGGTGGTAAAGCAGCTGTTTGCGCATGTAGCCGGTACCGCACACGACGCACTCGTACGGCTTGCGGTCGCTGTGCACGAAGCGGTGTGTGTTGCGGTTGTCCCGCGAGTTGAACGACTTGCCGCACACCTGGGGAATTAACGTTGCGGGGTCAGTCAGTCGAAGGGAAAAAATAGGTGACGACTTTCCGCACACCCATGGGCGTACCAAGTTTCTGGTCTAGAAGGGGCAATTGTTTTGTGAATTTTTTTTTAGAGGGCCCTCTATAGTCGATTCTGAAGCCAGAATTGTATATTTTTTATAATAAAAATTAAAAATGATTTTAAATTAAATTATGATTTTTATAGAAGTTTAATGTTACTGTAGTCTTTAAAGTATATCGAACTTTTATATAAATGTGAAATACTATTAATAGCTTAAGGAAATATGCCAGATATGTGGAGACTAGAGCAACATGATACCTACTGATAACATAAAGAGAGTATAGCTGAGTGTGGGAATTATAGAGCGATCAAATTAAGGTCACATACCCTTAAAGTCTGGGAAAATGTCATTATCAAGAGACTTAATTTGCTGACATAAATCTCACCTAACCAGTGTGGCTTTTCTGCAGGGGATGGTACTACAGACGCAATACACTCTGTAAGAATACTGATGGACAAATATAAAACCCTTAAAAAGGATTTACATATGGTCTTTACTGATCTCGAAAAGGCCTTCGACCGAATACAACTCATATGGCAAGGTCTCAGGGCCCAACTAGTAACGGAACAGTACATCAGTATCGTACAGGATATGTGCAGCAATGTTGGGTTGTCTCACCAGCCGGAATAAGTGATAGCTTCGAAGTCAAAGTCGGCGTTCATCAGGGATCTACTCTGAGTCCCTTGTTGTTCAACATCATCATGGATTACATCACCAAAGATCTTCAAAAACCGGTACCATGGACAATATATATATACAGATGATGTAGTTTTAGTTGAAGAATCTTTGCCGGAACTTCTAAAAAATCTAGAAGCATGGGGAGAGGGATTGGAAAGCAGAGGTCTAAGAGTGAGCCGACCAAAAAACCAGACATGCTTTGCAATTTCTATAATATCAATGCAAATATCCAGTCATCACCCACAATAGACGGCAGACCTTTGAACCAAGTTGACAGTTTCAAATATCTAGGTTCCGTTATTAACATGAGTGCAAATACCGAAGATGATATTCAAAGCAGAATCAACACAGGATGGGTCAAGTGGAGGTCCATTACTGGTGTTCTTTGTGATGCGAAACTGCCAATTAAAGTACAAAAGACCTGTATAATCGGCTCTGCTCTATGGGTCCGAATGCTGAGGAATGAGGAGCTGGGGAGTGATGAACAGAAAATACATGTTACTGTATGTGTATATTTGACGGCCGATTGGTGCGGTGGGCAGCGACCCTGCTTTCTGAGTCCAAGGCCGTGGGTTCTATTCCCACAATTGGAAAATGTTGTGTGAAGAACATGAATGTTGTTCGATGTCTGGGTGTTTATATGTATATTATAAGTATTTATGTATATTATTCATAAAAATATTCATCAGTTATCTTAGTACCTATAACACAAGCTAGGCTTACTTTGGGACTAGATGGCGGTGTGTGTATTGTCGTAGTATATTTATTTATTTATTTATTTATTTATGTTACTGAATTGAAGATGTTGCGCTGGGCTGGAGGCATTACAGGATTGGACAAATTATATTATGAAAATTAAGCTTAATTTGCTATACTCCGCGAAAACTAGGAATATCTGTGTGGTGTAATTTATTATTTCTTCAATCCATATACTCCACACCAAACAGATCTTCGGCAATGTACCCTCAACGCACGTTTCACTCCGACTTGACTTTACAATGAATCATTGTAAAGTTGAGTCCAAGATTGGTCAAAATTCGGAATGAGTTCATCCGAGGCTCTTCTAAAGTTATAATAAATAAATAAATAAATATACTACGACAATACACACATCGCCACCTAGCCCCAAAGTAAGCGTAGCTTGTGTTATGGGTACTAAGATGACTGATGAATATTTTTATGAATTATATATACATAAATACTAAGAAAATACATATAAACACCCAGACACTGAAAAACACTTATTGCTCATCACACAAACATTTTCCAGTTGTGGGAATCGAACCCAAGGCCTTGGACTCAGAAAGCAGGGTCGCTGCCCACTGCTCGGCCGTCAAAGTTGCGGAAGTACAGCATAAATGTATGAAATTACAAGGGCTTAATTTGATTGTTGTATTGCGAATAAATGTTTTGATTTATTTAGAACCAGTTATTTAAGCGAGATTATTGTTTGTTGTGATTCATACAAAAAAAAAATCAAAATTAAAATCTTTTATTGCAATAAAAAGTTTTTTTAAGCTCTACGCTCAAAATCCTATGAATACAAACAAATTGAGCTAGATGAATAAAAAAGTGCTTTTATGGTGTTACCTAGATTTGTAAAGTATTTCGGTATTATTATTTTTTACTGGAATTAATAATTTTGTAATTTTTCTCTAGGGTTTCAATGTACGCTTGTCTCAATCCATCTGTCACGGACTACAGTAAATGCATGCATTACCTCGCATTTGTACGGTTTCTCGCCGCTGTGGATGCGCACGTGCTTTTTGTAGTGCTCGGGGTACACGAAGGTGGCCTGGCAGATCTCGCACACCAGCGGCCGCTCGCCCGTGTGGGACGCCTTGATGTGGTAGTCCAGCAACCTGGCCAACGCAAACTATACAGGGTTAAATAAAAAATGCCAGAAAGCTCTCGGCCTGTAGTTTCTTACATCAAAACTAACGACTTCTTTACGACTTTTCCGCTAAGAAAATTAAACATTTGGGAAGTTATTGGTTTCACCCCGTTTTTCGAAAAACGAGCTTACATAAGATGTCGACGTTTTCAGGTCCTAGAAAGCTTTCCTGACTATTCCCGCGATGGTGTCATCGTGTGTGTGTGTGAGTGTGTGCGTCTTCCCTAGTTAAAAAAAAAACAATTTGAAGCAATAAATGGGATTATCCCTTTATGGAGCACTGGGTTGGTACACACTCATATACCAAGTGCTCAAAAGGGTACTTACCTTAATTAGGAGATAGAAATAAATAAAATCAATAAAAACATTTCATTTCAGGCTGAGGCTAAAATAAAAGACGATCAGATTTAAAAAATAAATAAATAAATTTTTTTAACAGCTCTTAATTAAAATTACAACTATTTTATATTACGTCAGGTTCGGAAGCTAGAGCACGTTTTGCCAATGATTAAAAAATTTTTTTTTTTTTTTTTTTTTAATACGTTGTCATATGCCTGAGGGAAGATTCTAATGAGCTTATTATTATAGCTGAATTTTGGACGGTTTCCCAGAAACTACCTCGTCTTTTTTAACAAAATGCGAAGCGCGTCGTTGTTCAGATATGTTTGGCCAATTTCAAATAGTAGAATAGTTTAAAAGGTAATTGTTACTATGAATAAATGATTTTATCCGAAGCTATGGAATTTTATTCGAAATAAACGTTTTATTTTTATTTATTTATTTATTTATTTATTTAAACACACTTATCACTAACAGTGATCTCTTCCAGGCTACCTTAATTATTGGAATAAGACAATTAGAGACGGGAAATCGCAATTATATATAAATTATATATAAATATATTATATACATAAAAAAACGTTATTATTTATAGTTTGTGAAATATTCAATATTTTACATAGATACATAGGTAATGTAACTTTCATTAGTTTGTCAAGCACGAGCTCACCGTCTGCGTTTAAACTTCTTGGGGCACTGTGCGCAGTGGTACCGTTTGTCGTCCAGATGCGTGGCTCGCTTGTGGGAGTGCAGGTTCGATCGCTGCGTGAAGCTCGCGCCGCAGATGTCGCATTTGAACGGGCGCTCACCTTGAAACACGGATATTATTCATCATTATCATTACCAAGCCGTTACCGGCCCACTACAGGGCACGGGTCTCCGCCCACAATGAGAAGGGGCTAAGGTAGTCCACCACGCTGGCGCAGTGCGGATTGGTGGACTCGACACACCTTTAAGAACATTATGGCGAACTCTCTGACTTACAGGGTTCCTCGATTTCCTAGGTTCGGGGCATTCAGGAAATCGGAGCAACAAAAAAGCAGATGAGCTAGCAAGAATGGGCGCAAGCATCCAATTTTACGGACCTGGGCCTTGTTTACCCATTCCATATAACATCACAAAATGAGTGATAGAAGGCATCGCGGAAAGAGAATCGACCGCAAGATGGAACAATACAACGCAATATAGGAAATCGAAATTGTTTCTAAAGTCATTCGACAAGAAGAAAACCAAACAACTAATGTCACAGAGCAGAACCAATATAGCACTGGTAACAGGCATATCCACAGGACATTGCCTGTTAAATAGACACCTAAGAATAATGAGAATTGTAGAAGATCCATCCTGTCCAGTGTTGTGAAATGGAAACCAGTTTTCACTTCATAGCTGAGTGCTCCATGTACGCGCTGGTAAGATGGGAACTACAAGGTAAGGCTATCCTACCTACCTAGCAAACCTCTCTTTAGGGAATATCGTGAAGTTCACCGAGCAGACTGGTAGGTTTCAGGGGGGGATGCTGCCGGGACACCAGTAAACCTGTGTCTCAAACATGGGGAATGCGGTGGAGTAGTCCTTAAGGTAGAGTCACTACAAACATACATACTTGACGTTGCAAAAGTGCTTATAAAGTGGCCTACTTGAAATAAATGAATTTCAATTTGAATTTGAAGGGGGACTGATCACCCAGCAATAGCAGGCGTCCCCTCATGAAATATATAATATATACAGGGTTCCTCACGACGTTTTTCACCGTTGAAGCAAGTGATTAGGTACTTAAAACGCAAATAATTTAGAAAAGTTAGGCGGTACGCGCTGGGATTCGGACTCGACCCCTTTGTGAAGTTGAAGTCACAAAAGTGGAACAGGTCCTGCAAACTGCCGCCCTGTGTCCAACACCCTGTAGGTGTTAAGCCTCGTGTATCTAAACACCCATGGGTTTCTTCGTCCCGTCGTACCGGAACGACACACCGCTTGGCGGCTTTCGTCGGAATGAAACGTACCTGTGTGAATTCTCATGTGGTCTCTCACTTCGGCGCGTCTAGCGAAGGCTTTGCCGCAGATGCCGCAAACGAACGGTTTGTTACCCGAATGTACCACGCCGTGAACTTCGAGGTTGTGCTGTGTGCCGAACGCTTTACCTGGAAAATTAAAAAAAAATATCAAAACATTAACTTTAATATGCTATACTTCGCGAAAGGTAGGAGAATTTGTAGGGTGTTATTTATAATTTCTTCAATCCTTATACTCCACGCCAAACCTAAACCAACCTAAACCTAAACCAAAAAGTATTATAGTGTAAAACAATACCTTAGTGACAGCAATACTTAGTTAACTTTAATAACTGTATAACAACATTTGTAATTGTATTATTTGCCTGATTAATTTAAAATGAAATTATTGCTTATTTCTGATTATTGTATTTTTATTCTTTAAATTGTAATGTAATTCATATTTTAGTTTTTTTTATTTTTATAAACATTTGCACACTGTCTGTGACAGTGGATTGTGAAGGGTCTGTTTAATGAAATGTGTTCTTGTTATGTACCCACAATCTCTCGATCTTCGGCAATGCACGTTACGCTCCGACGCCGGAGTATCAGCACGGCTAGCATGGGCAGGAGACAATTATCTCCCCGGGGAAAGGATAAAAATGTATCTTCTCCCACAGCTTTATCAACTCTGAGAGCACTGGCGCACAAGTGGAAATAATATCCAAATAAAATATTTATACTAGCTGTTGCCCGCGACTTCGTCTGCGTTTGATTTTGTTTTTTGATGTGGCATTCAATTTAATGGTAGTTCTAAAAAAAATTTAAGTATTCAGTATCGCTAAGCCTTAATGAGGGGTTTGCTGCTGTCCGCTGAGGAGTTCTGTCCTCTATCTCCAACCACATTCATCAGATCTACACAAAGTTTAGGCAAAATTCAACACATATAAAGTACAAAAATAATTATTTAAATCGGTTATAATTTGTCGGAGTTATGGTGTAAAACGTCACTTTCATCCCCTCTCCCAAAGGAACCGCGCTTAGTGTCGGGATAAAAGTATCTTATATTACTGCTAACACTTCCAAGAATATGTGTACAAAGTTTCATGAGGATCGTTTGAGAAGTTTTTTGGTGAAAGCGTAACAAACAAACTTACATTGACATTTATAATATTTGTAGGGATAGGGATTAACAAACGGACTTAGCTGGTCTTTGATATGGTGATTCGGCCAAATTCAAAATTAAAAATTTAATTATTTCAAGTAGATAATATATAAGAACTTTTGAAAAGTCAAGTCTGTTTGTTTGAAGTGACTCTACCACTGAGTCAAAAGGCAGTTTCTGCCGAGATGAAGCCGGCAAGAAACTCAGCAGTTGCGCTTTTCCAACATTAACTATTTACATTTTACATTTTTACATTCACTTTTCTATCTTGTGAGAGATGAAAGCAGAGCCGGATGCTTCCAAGCAACCCAGTTATTGGGAAATTCATCAATTGTATATTAACCTCGCTGTAATAAATGTGTTTTTACATATTCTTTAAACTAATGCATTGGTAGGTCCAAAATTACCTTACGAATTTTATTATATATAGCGTAAATAAAAAAGGTTTCCTACCGCATATATTACAAACGAAATCCTTGATGTTGGAATGTGTTTTCTCGTGCTGGCTCAAGTTCTGCGGCGTGAAGAACGACTTATCGCACTTGTGGCATTTGAACGGGCGCGGGCGGTCCTGCGAATAAACAAACAAACATACAATCAAAATGACATATTTATACACATTTTTTTATTCCACTACAAGTTAGCCCTTGCAATCTCACCAGCTGGTAAGTGATCATGCAGTCTAAGATGGTATATTAAACACATATGCCTTATCGATTTCTACGCGACATCGTACCGGAACGCTAAATTGCTTAGCGGCACGTCTTTGTCGGTAGGGTGACTTTATATGTAAGAATTGGAGACCGCGGTTCAATAAAACTTTCACTATTGTTATCACTCATCACTATTTTATCATCAATCAACAATCAAAATTAATCAAAATAAACAAACAAGTCAATTAATTAGAGATGTTGTCACTTTAGTGTCCGTAGACCGAATGTGTCTCCACTGTACAACTCTGCTTATACTCGCAAATACTCGCGTAGCGGTGGGGTTCGGCAATTCGAAAACAACAATGTTGCCTCATTAATTGATGTTTATAAATCAACACTTTTTGGTTTGCGCCGATATATATACCTCATATACACCCCAGTTACTGTATCCGATGTCTACTGTACACTGGTAAAAAAGAAAATCAAAATCTATGGAAGTATAGTATGTATAGTACATATTTATAGTATTAAAAAATAATAAATTTAATTTGCTTTATCGTCTAAAATCGTAGGCCCCTTTCATCCATGTACAGTAACGCAATATTCAAAATAATTGAAGTTCAGTTCAGTGATAAGAAAATGAGACACTAATTGCTGCATTTAAACATTTGAAAGCAGATTAAATTCAGTACTTATTAGATTTTTTTTTCTCCTGCATGAAAAGACCTAATTGTTTGACCGCACTCCTGGCACTCAGTATATGATGCTTTTATTACACCAAAATATTAAAATATTAATTTTATTTTCTTAATATTTCTTAACTATGACATTGGGTAAATTTATTGGTTCACAGTTGTACGACGAAACACGAGTTGTATCTACTTAATATGTAGAGCAAAAGCAAAAACTCTGTAATATTTTTTACGAAAATTGCGCGGACGAAAATTCCTACATAATATTTTATATGCATAAAACATACGTTAAATCAATACAAAAGACATTACACACACTACCATGAATGTGTGACAGAAACCTACATGCCTGAGAGTTCAAAAAAAAATTTTCAAAGGTGTGTAGGTGTGTGGAGTCAACCAATCTGCACTGGGCCAGCTTGTCCACCAAGCGGCCTTAACCCCTTCTCCCGGGGGAGACCCGTGCCCTGTAGTGGGCCGTTAATGGGTTGTTTGGTGTGTAGTATAAGGATTGAAGAAATAATTAATTACACCATAGATTCTCAAGAAATGGTCATAAATTAGTGACATCTGCATATCGTCTGCAAAAGGTGCAGAAGTCATTTGTGGGATTGAGTATACGCTTTTATAATATGATTCCTAAGGTAATTTTGGACCTACCATTGCATAAGTTTAAAGAATGTGTTAAAACACATTTATTACAGCGGGGTTACTATACAATTGATGATTTTCTTAATGACAAGGTTGCTTGGAAGCATCCGGCTCCGCTTTCATCTCTCACAAGATAGAAAAATGAATGTTAAAATGTAAATTTTTTTGGAAAAGAGCAACTGCTGAGTTTCTTGCCGTCTCCATCTCGGTAGAAACTGCCTTCCGACTCGGTGGTAGAGTCACTTCAAACAGACAGACTTGACGTTTCAAAAGTTCTTATATATTAGGCCTACATGTAATAAATGAATTTTGAATTTTTGAATTTCATGCTTTTCGCGGAGTATAGCAAATTAATTCTCATAATGTAGTTATGAGTAAACATGACTCACGAGGTGCGTTTTGAGATGCGATTGGTGGGTGTACTTGGAGGCGAAGGTCTTCCGGCAGATGCTGCACGAGTAGGGCCGCGAGCCGTTGTGCATGTTCATGTGTCCCGTCAGCAGCGCCTTTGAGCTGGAAGCAACGACGAAGGTCGCATCAGTGGGTTTGTGGGGGGGCAGAGCGAGTGAGATCACAGGATTTCCCCAGAGGCTTCGCTGGCGGAACGTGTGTAGTTCGGTTGGCGAATTTTGAAACGATGCGGCTGCGGTCGAACTTTCTAAAGAAGCAAATGTCGTCAAGACTATTAAACTGTTAAGAATGCTATGAACAAAGGTGCCTGCGTGTGTTTATTATTTTATTTTATCGGTTTGATCACTGTAACAAAATATTATATATGCATACAAATCTTTTATATTATTTTTATTTATTACTAAACATTTTTTTTTTTAAGTATTATAATTATTCTGTTACAGCGATTTTCCCTAGTATTTGTTTGTATGCAATTTACACGTAAACGCTTTGTAATTTGATAAGTAGGCTTACTTTATAACGTTTTAGGCGATTCAGTTGTCTTTGAACTCCGCTCTGAGCAAGACGATATTGCTGCCCTCTCTAATTAAGGAGAACAACCCCGCGCCGCGACAATCTTTGAAGGTGCCGTGAAACTGATTCGCCCCGAAGAAAGATTATCCCCGAGAACGTGTAAATAAAGTAAGTCGTAAGTGGCTGTCAACGTTACTTATCGATTTAGATAAAAACTTGGGAATCTTTCTATTGCGTTCGTCATCAATCCGCTCTAATATTCAAAATTAGTCTTCCGCACACAAACCCCCCCTGGAGGAGCTATTTCCCCTTCAAATTCATTTAAATTATATAATGATATAACATGCTGAGTGAATACCATTTTGGGATCACACCGTTCCTGTAATTGTTTTGTAAACTATAAGCTGTATTTTATTTCTAGTGTGTATATCCAAATAAAAGTTTTTTCTTTCTTTCTTTCTTACAATGGGCAGGGCATGTGCAACACTCGGAAGGAACAAGAGCCCCAAAGAGGTTGCACATTGGAGGGGCGTAGAGGACGACCTAGGGGTGGGTGGAGGGATGGAGTCGAGAGGGATATGAGGGTTCTAGGAGTTCGGAGCTCAAATAGAGAAATATGCTTGACCAAGCCAAGGCCCACCAAGGGCTGGATTATGGCTGCATTATGGAGGGTAGAGGTAAGGAGGATCATCTGTGTATATGAAAAAGTGTCGTCAAAATGTATTAAATTAGGATGGCGCCACATTTGCATCAGGGTAACTCTTAAAAGAAGTGCCAAACCAAATATTGTTAGAGTAGGCTTGAAAAATAAACAAGGAAGTAAGGTTATATTTACCACAATATTTTGTAAAACGTAAGTTGTTGAAATTCTCAATAATTAACTACTTTAGTCGATAATGACATTAAATTTTTTAACTCGGCATGCTTCAATTCATCTACGATTGCTACATTCATAATATGGTATGAATGTAGCAAGCCTGTGCATCCACCAGCGCCATTGTGGAGGATTTTTGAACTGTTATTTAGCGCAACAACTGGACACTTTTTCAACTTTTCTCCCATATAAGATGACTCTCCTTACCTCTACCCTCCATAGGCTGCATTATGGCTGCGGTCAACGTCTCAAATTTGAACCGCCGCGGTTGTCAGAATGACGGTTGCGTTCCGTTTTTGCACATTGTTTAATATATAAAGCATAGATAAACAATCATTGCAGCCAAAATTACACAATATTAATTATACAAATAAAAGACTTTAGTCACTGTAGGGTATGATCACAATATATGAATATAATAAATACTTATATTATAATATATTGAAATATATAAACAAAATGCTTATATTATAACTGTTTTTTTTTCTTTCTAGACTTCCTCGGCTGTTATATCCCGTCCCGCAACTCACAAAACTATATATTATATATCCCCATTATCTTTATTATGGTGTTCTTCTTCTCTTTAAGAATAGAGTACATATTGGATCGAAGCAGACTTTACTTACTCATTGTAAAGTCAATCTCCTGAGGATGCTCCGGTTTCGGAGCGAAATGTGCTTAGAGGGTACATTGACGAAGATCTGTTTGGTGTGGAGTGAAGAAATTATAAATTATACCACACAAATTCTCCTGCTTTTCGCGGAGTACAGCAAATTATGCTTAATTTTCATTATAGAGTGCATATTACTTACTGGTACTTCTTGTCGCAGATGTTACACTGATGTACGCGAGCCTTTAGGGCGGTTTGCATTAGCTTGTTGTTCGGGTTGTGCTCCTCTGAAACATTGACATACAAATTTAAAATAACCCCGACTTTCAATATAGGTAGTGTACATTATTCTACTAGTTAAGCCCTTTGCAAGCGAGTGGGGCAAGCGAGTTTTTTTTCTTTTTTAGAGGGTCAATCGATACTGAAGCCAAAACAACCAAGCAAATATTTTTTTTCATTGCTGTCTGTCTGTCTGCATCATGGACTTGGCCTTCTACGAGATTTACCCATGGGTACACCCATTTACATTATACATGTTGAAAAAATGAAGAAAAAAGAAAAGGAAAGAAAGAAAAAAAAAAAAAAAGGAAAAAAGGTAATACGTTCATGCAGTAAGTGTCAAGGATGCTACATAATAAATAGTAGCTGATATAGTAGTTGGACAAAAAAAAACCAATCAAATTAATTTTTGGTTTACTTTTTAACACCCCCTCCAATATGGAATCCAAAATGAATTCATGCTGCCATTAAACATTAATAAACTCCCAGTTAATTTGTTTGGCAACATTAAAAACACTAATAAATTTAGTAATATGTTACGTAGGCATAAACAAGGGATAGCCATAGTATGCCTGCTAACCAAGAAGCGGCCGTATCGTATCATGTTCAAGTTACGTCGGTGCAGCGAATTTCGGAGGCTAGCTTTGAATAATATACATATAATAATATACAGAACACACAGACACTGAAAAACATTCATGTTCATCACACAAACATTCTCCAGTTGTGGGAGTCGAACCCACGGCCTTGGACTCAGAAAGCAGGGTCGCTGCCCACTGCGCCACTCGGCCGTAAAATATAAGTAATACGTATAGGAAAAACATTATACCCCGTTTTACTAAAATTGCTTGGACAAAGGAGTATGAAATTTCCCACACTTATGGTTTGTATAAAAAAGGACTGCAGAAAGCCAGTCAATAAACAAAACATTACACGCACTACCATGTATTTGACATATATATATGCATAATATTACATTCACTTTTTCAAATTCAAATTCATTTATTTTCTTAAAACATGACAAAATATTATAAAATAAATAAATATACACACATCGCCATCAAGTCCCAAAGTATACTTATAATATACATATAAACACGCAGACACTGAGAAACATTCATGTTCATAACACAAACATTTTCCAGTTGTGGGATTCGAACCGACGGCCTTGACTCAGAAAGAAGTGTCGCTGCCCAATGCGCCAATCGGCCGTCAAAATAAAAAAATAAAGATAAAGCTAAGAAAAAAAAAAAATATTACTCACCCATATGAAGAGCATAGTCACTTCTCCTTCTCTCTATATGGCCGCAGACGCGACAGATATATAACCTCGCAGAGTGATAGCTTTTCAAGTGTAACATGGTAGCATCCGAGTCACCAACGTATATTGGCTCACCTGAAAATAAATCCAACAATAGTTTGCTACATTATTAACGCAATATAATTGGCGCAACGGTGAGCGTTATGAATGCAAGTAGGAGGTCCCGCGTTCGATTCCCGGCATGAACAATTTGGAAATTTCTAATTTCAGATTTTTCTCTGGTCTGGTCTGGTGGGAGGCTTTGGCCGTGGCTAGTTACCACCCTACCGACAAAGAGGTGCCGCTAAGCGATTTAGTGTTCCGGTGCGATGTCGCGTAGAATACTATTAGCGGTATGACTACCATACTCCCTAAAAGGTTAGCCCGTTACCGTCTTAGACTGCAACATCACTTACTACCAGGTGAGATTGCAGTCAAGGGCTAAATTATAGTGGTTAAAAAACACTATTAGTTAACCCTTGACAGCTGATGATGCAGTGTAAAATGGTAACGGGCTAGCCTATTAGGGGTATGACAGTAATATTAAACTCATACCACCAATCGGTTTCAACGCGGCATCGTACCGGAACGCTAAATCGCTATGCGGCACGTCTGTGTCAGTAGGTTGGTAACTAGCCACGGCCAAAGCCTTCCACAACAACAAACTAACTGAAACAATCAGAACTGAAATTAACCAAAACTAAAAGTCATAATATCAACCTATTACCGGCGCACTATATAAAGAGAAGGGGTGTACGCACATAACTTAGTAAAGTTAGAAGTGCGTGCTGGGATTCGAACTCGGCCCCCCCAAAGTAAAGTCGATTTCCTGGGCTGGGCTCTTAGATAAATTTTAAGTTAATTTTTGTTTGAAGAGGTGATAGAGGCCGCGCAGTGCGTAGGAATTCGACTTTTGGCCTCTAACTTTTCTAAGTTATGTGCGTTCTAAGTATGTAATTAAAATATCACTTGCTTCAACAGTGAAAGAAAACATAGTGAGGAAACCTGCATGCCTGAGAGTTCTCCATAAGGGTGAAGAGTCCACCAATCTGCACTGGGCCAGCGTGGTGGACTACGGCCTCAAACCCTTCTCATTGTGACAGGAGACCCGTGCCCTGTCGTGGGTTGATGTGATGATGATGATGATGAAAGCTTAAGAGGGTTGTAAAATAAAATATTAAACTCGCCTTTGTCTTCACTCCTCTCGCACATGAGACACCGAAATTGACCGTCTTCGTTCAAAATCATCTGCAAAATTGAAAAAACAACTAACCGTCAAAAAAGAAATACAGTAATTTTTTTTTTTTATCGTCTGACATTAACAGCCAGTTTAACCTATCCTATCTGCAGTAATTCTGTAATTTGCACTACAAAAAAAATATTTAGATGTATATATATATATATTTAGATATCCCTACGGGCACTTAGTGGCTTCATTGTGCCATATGTCTAGTAATATATTGATCATATGTTGATCCGATTCAAATGTGCCAATCAGAGCCCGCCATTTTGTGACAGACTTTTTGATTGACTATCTCTGACTATTTACTATACTTACCTACTTAGATGGAATTATAGCATTACTAACAAATTATAAGTTAGAAGTGAAAACGCATCAACAAATTACTAATCATACGGCACGATGGAGCCACTCAGTGCCCGTAGGGATATCTATATATATAAATATAATTTATATTTAGCTTATAACTGAATATACCTTAAATTATACTTAAAATAAAATCTAAAAAAATTAAAAAAGCGTGACTGCCAAAAGACTACATACGTAACCCAATGATAAGTGGGAGACAATGTTATACAAGAGACAGACAATATAAAATAATTATTGAAGTTTACTTCACCAGACATAAGAAATAAAAAATAATTTCTGAATAAAAAAAGCAACGGATTCTATTAATTAACTATTCGAATCTCTTTCTTCTGCATAAAACGACCGCAATAGATTTAATTGATATCATCTGTCAGTCGATATAGATGCTTCTTATACAACCAAACTATTAATCTAGTTTTCTTAATATTTTTTTGCGAATATCAAAACTGGTCTAGTAAATAAAAAAAATCATAACTCTTTCTTATATAAGTTACGGATAGATTTTTTAAATATATTTTTAAATGTATTAACAGCCTTATGAGTGTACAAGATTTCTTTAATTCATATGCTAGTGTCAATAAATTACCTTTACTATCTCACATTTATGAAACTATTACATTCTTTAACCGTGAAGGTAATCATCGTGAAAAGTAAAAAGTAAAACATCGTGAGGAAACCCGCATGCCTGAGTTTTCCATAACATTATCTGAGGCGTATGATGTCCACCAATCCGCACTTGGCCAGCGTGGTGGACTACGGCCTCAACCCTTCTCAATTAGAGGAGACCCGTGCCTTGTAGTGGGCTGTAAGTGAGTTGTGATGATGATCTCACTATACTTCGTAGTACCTCACACATGAGAATTTTTTTTTTTCTTGTGACCACTTACCGCCGACTGTGCCTCCAGTTTCAAACTGTCTTCTTCATCGGTTTTGCTTTCAACAGATTGCACTCTATACATCTCGCCCGACTCCACTTTTATGAACGCACCGCCTGCAAAATTGGTTAAGTCAGATATGAGATTATTAACCCATTATGCTTAGCATGTTTTACGGATAACTAGGTATTGGGTTCCATTTCCAAGTCAGGCTATAACGGTTGGGGTTTTTTTTTTTAAATAAATATACTACGACAATACACACATCGCCCCAAAGTAAGCGTAGCTTTTGTTTTGGGTACTAGGATAGCTGATGAATACTTTAATGAATATAATACACAAAAATACTATACTAATAATTATAATATACAGATAAACACCCAGACACTGAAAAACATTCACGTTCATCACACAAACATTTTTAAAGTTGTAGGAATCGAACCCACGGCCTTGGACGCGGAAAGCAGGGTCACTGCCAACTGCGCCAGCAGGCTGTCGATTACCTATTCGATTTACCTTGTAAAAAAATCAGTGCGTACCCGGAGTAGGTAGGTACGGAGATAAGGAATTTGGTGGTGTTCACCCCATGGCTTAATTTTCTTTGTTTTAGTCTTTTTGTATTTAAGCAAACCCGGAGGTGGGCGTTAATAGCTGTAACACAGTTTTTAACTAATACAGTTGTTACCGTTCCTTAGATTATAAGAATCAGTTGTAAATGAGACACAATATAGACAATTATTTTTATAATATTATTATATAATAATATAAACGAGTCGTATCTCATTTTAATAAAGTCAAAGTCAAAAATATCTTTATTCAAGTAGGCCCATAGGTGGCACTTTTGATGCGTACATAAGAATTACACGGTAGTGAGATGATGGCGATAACCACATTCGTAAACTTTAAACTGAAGCTACGAGGGTTCCAAACGCGTCCCGGTCTAAGAAGAAGCCCACAACAAACTTAGCCGGGTGTTATTTTTTTTTTGTTATCACCATCTCACAATGTCATTTTAAATTATTAGAAGAGCAACCTGGTTAGAGCAATAATACTGTGCTCTATTAGAATACTGATGATTACGATGATGATGATGATGATGACGAACTAGGTCTCACCTTGTTCCTGTGCCGCCGCGATAATGGCGTTGGCAGTTTCCTCATCACCAGACACCTGCAGTTCTAACTGAGACTCCTCATTTGAATCTGAAAAAAAAGGTCACAAATATTAAATAATAATAATGACGGCCGAGTGGCGCAGTGGGCACTGACCCTGCTTTCTGAGTCTAAGGTCGTGGGTTCGATTCCCACAACTGGAAAATGTTTGTGAGATGAACATGAATGTTTTTCAGTGTCTGGGTGTTTATCTGTATATTATAAGTATTTATGTGTATTATATTCATAAAAAAAATATTCATCAGCTATTTCGGTACCCATAACACAAGCTACGCTTACTTTGGGGCTAGATGGCGATGTGTGTATTGTCGTAGTAGTATATATTATAATATAAAGTGCAGTAATTTACTTGAACGGATCTATCTTTCTGTCCCAAGTAGACATCGCCGTTATTGTACAACTCCAACACGAAAAATCTTTCATATACCTTCCGCTAGGACGCATCTTGGAAAACAAGCTCCGATAGCCCGCATATGTGCTGAATACAACGTAATAACACGATTATTACCTGGCATCGACATATTTCATAACTCTTACCCGGTATTTAAAAGAAATGTCATTATTATTTTTTGTGAATGTCATGGTCACTTGTTTTAGATGTACATATAAGGGAATGTGTCAAATATTGTACAAGTTTATTAGTGTCCTTAATAAATAAATAAATATTCTTCATTCATGTTGACTATCCCACACACCAAAAATCTTTCGAATACAGTGCAATAAATGAAAAGTGAAAGAGATAATATAAGCGGTGATAGCATAGTCATTAAAATTCTAAATTTTTTTATTCATGTTAAGGCACTCATTAGAAGCACTTATGAAGCGTTCATACATTTAAATGTTACACTAATGTTAGTGATGGTGATAACTGCATTCGTTAACTTAACGCGCCCTCGTCTAAGAAGAAGCTCACAACAAACTTAGCCAGGTTTTTTTTTTGTTATCACCATCTCACAGTCTAGTTAATGTTGAGCTATGAAGCAATTCATATCCAAGCTTTTTCATCATACATGTAATCCCTAATATTATAATAGGATTCTTCTATAAGCTTACGTTTTATATAAACTTTGAACTTATTGAGAGACATCTCAAGGATTTCATCTGGGAATTTGTTATAAAATGATATGCAATTACCCTTAAATGAATTACAAATTTTATGCAGCCTAGTAAACTGCACTACAAGTTTATTTTTACTTCTAATATTATTATTGTTACAGTCCACATTAGGACTTCAGCGTCTCTTTCGCGGCGACCGAGTTCGCTCCTAGACACGCAACCGTAATCTTTCCGGAGCTACGTGCGTTTTAAGCAATTAAAATATAATTTACTTTAAACGGGGAAGGAAAATATCGTGAGGGAACCGGCACCTGGGAATTCTTCGTCACGTTTAAAGGCGAGTGACGACAAAATATAAAATACTTTCAGAAGTGGGATGTAAATAGGTCTGAAGGGTATTTACCTTGGCTCTCATTGTCCTGGTTGTCCAGCTCATCATCAGGGACGAGGGTCAGTTTACCATCGTCCCCATACATGAGCTTCTGTCCCGCCATCACGCGGATTATTGACCCGTTCTGTTCATCCATCAATATTGTGTCTGTGAATCAGTAGAAAAAGAACATTCAGGTTATAATTTATTTTCAGCAGTAGTTGAGCTTTTTGTGACAGAGCTCGCACGTGGAAGTACCTCCCTCCCTGTGATGACCTCCCTGGCGCAGCGATGAGCGCTATGGTTTTAATTGGGAGTTCGCGGGTTCGATCTCCAGTAGAGGCCACTTGGGAATTTATAATTTCAGAATATTCTCTGGTTTCATGGCAGGCTTCGGCCGTGGCTAGTTACCCTACCGACAAATACGTACCGCTAACGAATTAGCCATTATTAGCATGCATGATTTTAATATACCTGCTATACCTCTAACTGTTAGGGTTAGGCCTGTTACCATCTTAGACTGCATCATCGCTTACCACCAGGTGAGATTGCAGTGAAGGGCTAACTTGTAGTGAATAAATAAATTAAAAAATTAAATAAACATACTACGACAATACACACATCGCCATCTAGCCCCAAAGTAAGCGTAGCTTGTGTTATGGGTACTAAGATGACAGGCAGGCATGCAGGATTCCTTGCATGGCCTGTGAAGTGTTGCTGTGTTCATATGGCGTGGTGTTCCACTAACCATCAGATGTGCCATCTGCATGGTCCGTCAATTATTACTATAAAAAAAAATTTAAATCATTCGAAATTAAGTACCAATTCCAACCGGAACTGTGATTAATGCTACCGCCGCCACACTTCACTCGCATTCGCTAGGTGTTGCTTATTGCACTCAGCGATTTGTACGGAATCAAAAGAGCGCCATCTAGTGACAATACTGTTTCTTTATATTATAAGCGGTCGAATAAGTAAACGTAATTGGAAAATTTCACATTAGCCTCTCTGATCGAAATAAGTATCTATTCGAACAGGAACTGTTCCGGAGGTGAAATGATACAACCACCGCACCGCACCGCAAGCATTCGCTATAGGGTGTTTCTTCACCATTAAGATAAGTTATTTTGATGTCTAAAGAATGTACGTACAGTATATGGGGTACTCACGTTCCTCAACATCGCCATCGTTGTCAGATTCGTCGTCTTGCAGCATCAGTTTCCCCAGCACATATTGTCCTTCGGAACCGCCCAATAGTTTCATATCAATAAACTCCGTCTCGAATTTATCTGTTCCATCCACCTGAAACACCCATATTTTGCGCGTTAGGGAAAAATAGTGAAAGTAATTTTTTACGATGCGCGCGCACACCGTCACAAAAAGCCCGACACCCTGAAGTTAGCTATAAGTTTTGACAGTGTACACTTTCAATTGTCAAAGTCTGCGGGCTCATTCCAGAAATCTAATTGATTCAATTGTACAAAAATCTCAAATATTGTCATCATATCAACCGATAGACGTCCACTGCTGGACATAGTTCTGTTGGAGGGAGTTCCTAATTCCACGGTCCTGCGCCGCTTGAATCCAACGGCTACCTGCGACGCGAATAATGTAGTCCGTCCACCAGTTTTACCGGCTGCCATTCCAGAACCTTGGGACCTCAAGAGAGTCACTCAGTATATCAAATATTGTATCCCACTTTAAATGTCTACTTTGTTTTAATATGTTCCTAACATATTGTGGTTTACAAATAACGAGTATAAATGAAACATAAATACGCCCAACATTCAATATTGACTAATCGACTAATATGATAATGTACTATACATTATCATATATTAGTCTAGCCGTTTCATGTGAAAAAATTTTGTAATCCGCCATTTTGTGTGTTTTTCAGCATCGGTTCATCCGTTCCGGGCATACAATACCACAAATGGAAACACACACACACAGAGGCTATAGTCCTTACCACTCAAAGCAATCGCTACTTTTACCTCAGCTGCAGCCTATTAACGATTAATAGGTACAGACAGACTCCCTCCCTCGTTTTAGAACATAGACCCACCACGCTACTCCAATGCGGGCTTTTTTTGCCGTTTACCACCTGAGGGGTTGCTATGGCGTCACCGGGGGAGTGGGGCGAGCGCGAGAACTCGCCATGAGAAGAGCTTGACGACATCGGGGGGGAAGTGGGAGACGTTGACCCGAGGGAATTGTGGGTTTGTGATTTTATAGTATTAAGTATTGTTATTTGGCCATCGAACCCTCCGGCTTCGACAAAGATTGGTTTTACCTTTATATCTTCCTCGAACTTCAACTTCGTGCGTGATTTTGTCGACAAGACCGCACCCGAACAATCTAGAAATATATAAAGATACGATTTTTAAGATAAGATTTTTCAGTGTCTGGGTGTTTCTCTGTATATTATAATATATCCATCAGTTAATTTTTGTACTCATAAATCAAGCTACGCTAACTTTAGGGCTAGATGGCGATATGTATATAGTGGTATATCCCAGTTATATATATGTGTATAATGTATATAGAAATTACCCAACCGGGGATCGAAACTGGGTTCCCTACTTATAAGACGACCAGCAAAGTTCTATTTACCTTCATCTATTTCCATCGGCTGATCATCATTATTCACTAACTCCTGGTTTCCCTCTTCCTCATCGTTAGTTTTCTCAAACTCAGCGTCCACTTTCAAAATGGTTGACGATAGGAAATCCTTGGGCAACGAGTCCACATTAAACGTCAAGACAGAACTGGATTTGTTCTTTGAAACTTTCCAATCAACAGACTTGGTTGTTAAAGTTGATTCTTCATTCTGCACATACTCTTGGTTGTTGGACGTGGTTGTATAAGTTTGGTCGCTTTTTTGGTTTTCCTTTGAAGTTGTAATTAATTTTGGATCTACAGTTATGTTTGGTGTAACTTTGGTGTTTGCAATCGTGTTTGTATTTATGCTTTGCGTTAAAACTGAAGATCCGACCGTCACTTTGAGGTTTAATGTTGATGATGATGGTAGAGTCATAACATTCTGAAAGTGAATTTTTATTAATTTTCTTTTTTATTAATCTATTGTGCTATTGAAAAAAAACCTGGCTTAATTTTTGTAGGCTCTTCTGATACTCAGGCACTTTCGGAACCCTCCTAGCTTTAGGTTTAGTTACTTTATAAACGCTTTGTAAGTGCCTGTGATAACCCAACATGAATTAAAGAATTTTAGAATTTATAATTTCAACTATATTTACCTTTATTTTAGGTATAGCTGAGCCTGTTTTAGCCATAGACCATTTTCCATCTGACAACACAAAGTCCGGCGGTAGGGGCAGTAATTTTGACGCTTGTAACACCAGCTTTTTGGGCTCAGACTTCTTGGACAGTATGTTGATCTTTGGATGCTCATCGTCGTAGGTGTCATAGTTTAAATTATAACGTTGTAAAGATTTCTTGAAACTCTCTATAACTTCCGTTTTTATCTGTTTTAACCTGAGATAGAAAATAACAATTTTTTTAAAAATCATTGAAAATAAATGCACCTAAGAGTAACCAGTGGTTTAATACCTAATTGACCAAACATTTAACATAAATAGATTTAGATAGAAAGAAAACAGTGTTTTTTTTGAGTGCAGTACTTAAAAAATATGCATGAGAAAATGGTAATTTCCTAACTCCAAGTTGATACTGACATTTTGCTGACAGTAAAACTATGGAGGGTAGAGGTAAGGAGAGTCATCTTATATGGGAGAAAAGTTGAAAAAGTGTCCAGTTGTATACGCTAAATAACAGTTCAAAAATCCTCCACAATGGCGCTGGTGGATGCACAGGGTATGGTATGAATGTAGCAATCGTAGATGAATTGAAGTATGCCAAGTTAAAAAATTTAATGTCATTATCGACTAAAGTAGTTAATTATTGAGAATTTCAACAACTTACGTTGTACAAAATATTGTGTTAAATATATCCTTATTTCCTTGTTTATTTTTTAATATGTTTAAGAACATAAATAAAACTAGAGAGTTCGCAATAACAATATGTATTAGCTAGGTAGCTTGACTCGAACTGACTTTGTCATACAATATTTCAACATACCCACTTAATTCACTTTATTAAACAACAAAGTAAAAAAGTACCACATAAGTTCTTCTTAAATGTATACACTTGACTGTATATAACATACCTCCCCAAAAAGAATGATTTTACAATAACCAAAGAATATATATACTTCTAAAAATAAACTAAATCTAATCAACCAACAGAATACAAACCAAACTTAAAGCGAATATAAATCAAATAACTAATTCAAGTATAATCCCCAATTTTGATAATTATTTAGTCACTTAAGGTCTCTGGTACGGTGACTTAGAACGCATACTACATTTATTTTTGATTTTGCCTGTCCTTTCCGAGGTAGAAGGAATCCCTAACATTTCAGCCCATTGAGAAGAATCTGGTATGGTAATTATTGCCTCAGATCCTTGACTACTTCCTTCTTTTCCCTCATTTAAGTCCTCATTCATGTTCTCATCAGTTTCTTCAGTTCCTTGGTTGGGCATTGGAGTTCCATTATTTTCCTCTTTTTCTTCTGTCTGAGTTGTTGCCGCTGTTTTTTTAATTAATTGATCAATATGTCGATTAACAATCACACCATCATTGGTTTCAATCTTGTAGCTCGATGGACCTATTTTTTCGTTTATGATACCTGGTAGCCATCTTGGCCCCATATTGCTATAATTTCTGTACATTATCTGTTGACTTACATTAGTCTGTCGTGGCTTCTTTTGGTTATTGTTGCTTATCTGTTTCTCTGTCTTCTTATTTTGCAGGTTATCTGGATGCAGAGTATCTAAAAGTGTTCGTAGACGCCTCTTCATTAACAATTCGGCAGGGCTTTTGTTAGTTGTTGTGCATGGCGTACTTCTAAGCGCCAACAATAAATTAGGAATTCTAACCTCCCATGATAAGGAGTCCATTTTCTTTAGCTTATCTTTTATTGTCTGTACCATCCGCTCCGCTAACCCATTAGTAGCGGGGTGGTAGGGTGCAGTAGTCACATGCCGAATATTATTAGCCTTCAAGAACTTCTGCATTTCGCTCGATACAAAAGAAGTGCCGTTATCAGACACCAACATTTCACACAACCCGTGTGTTGCAAAAGCTGATCTCAAAAGTCTTATCACTGTAGCTGACGTTGTGTTGTTAACCATATATAGTTCAGGCCATCTTGAGTGTGCGTCAACAATTATTAAAAAATACTTGCTATGAAACGGTCCAGCAAAATCAATGTGGAGTCTTGACCATGGTCTTGCTGGTGTAATCCATTCATGACTCGTCTTTGGCGGCATATGTCGGTTTTCTAAGCACTTTGTGCAACTGCCGATTAACGATTCGACATCTTCATTGAGCCCTGGCCACCACACATAGCTTCGCGCTACTGCTTTAGTTTGTACTATTCCTGTATGTGATTTGTGTAAAACTTGTAATACCTGTTGTCTAAAGGATCTTGGCACTACTACCCTGCAACCAAGGAGTATACAGTCATTTTGCAACGACAACTCTAACCGGTGTAACCAAAACGGTCGTAATTCTCTATCTTTTACTTTTGCAGGCCACCCGCGCTGAATATAGTGTACCACTTGACACAAGGTTTTGTCTTGTCTTGTCGCTGAAGCTATGTGTTCTGCATCATAGGGAAAGTCTTCAGGTGTTTCAGCCATTAGCAAAATGTCGCATAATTGCTGTTCAGGCTGTTCTGGAACCGGTTGTGGCCATCTACTTAGGTTATCCGCACTACCAATCTTTGGTCCAGGTTTGTATGTTATTTCATAGTTATGTGAAGTAAGTGCAATAGCAATTCTAGTCAACCGAGGTGAGAGCATGTTGGGCATAGGTTTTTTGGGGTCAAAAATCCCGAGCAGTGGCTTGTGATCCGTGATTATACGAAAACGTCTCGCCATCAGGTAGTTATGAAATTTGGTAATCCCAAACATAATCGACGCGGCCTCTTTATCAAGTTGAGAGTAACGCCTTTCATGCGAATGTAACGTTCTAGATGCCATTGCAACTGGGCGATCTGTACCATCTTCCATCTCATGAGACAATACAGCTCCCACTCCGTACTCAGAACTATCACACGTGAGTATTACGGGCTTGTTTACGTCGTAATGTATCAAAGTCACGTCAAATGTAAGTAACCTTTTCGCTGTCTCAAATGCATTTTGTTCTACCTTCGTCCATTTCCAATCCTGTTCAGTATCCAATAATCGATGTAAAGGCTCAAGTATAGTCGCTTTGTTTTGTATGAATCGCTCATAGAAGTTATAAAGCCCAAGAAATGCTTGTAACTCTTTTTTGTTTTTAGGGGCTGGAGTGTTTACTATTGATTCCACCTTACTCGGTGCCGGATGTATGCCTTCCGAATCAATAACAAATCCTAAAAATTCCACCCTCTCTTTAGCGAACTTGCATTTATTTTTGTTTAAACGAAGTCCAGCTTTTTCGATTCTTTCAAGTACGACGTCTAGCCTCTCGTGCATTTCTAACATTGTACGCCCACAGATGATAATATCGTCGATCAAAACTGCAACTCCTGGTATACCAGCTAGTAACGACGTCATTAATCGTTGGAAAATTCCTGGGCATGCCTTTACACCAAATGCCAGTCTGTGCACAGTGTACAGACCCTTACATGTATTTAAAGTGAGCAGCTTTGATGTATTGTCGTCTACAATGACTTGTGTATAAGCTCGATCTAAGTCAAGAGTTGTAAAGAATTTTCCACCGGCCACCGTTGCAAAAACTTCATTAGCCGTTGGCATTGGATACGTATCGGACTCAGTTGCCTCATTGACTGTACTGCGGTAGTCTCCGCACAATCTTATTTCCCCAGACTTTTTTACTATAGGGACCACCGGGGTAGCCCATTCCGAAAACGAAACTGCTCGCAATACTCCTTCTCGCTCTAGCCGGTCTATTTCCTTCTCCACTCGTTCTCGAAGCGCATATGGCACTGGGCGAGCCTTAAGAAATCTTGGGTTTGCGCCTGATTTAACATGAATAGCTACTGGATTACCTTTGTAAGTACCAAGGCCATCCCTGAACACTTCTCCGTGATTGGCTATTACTTTTTCCATCTGTACAAGATCACCATTAGCAACAAAATTTATATTCATAGTTATTTTGAGTGGTGATAACCAATCTCGGCCAAGCAAGTTTGGCCCGGTGCCTTTAGCCACTATGACGTTCAGAACTTGAACGATATCCTTAAAACGGACCGATACAGTAGCCTGTCCTAGAAGTTTGACTGGAGTCTCGTTCCACGTACGCAGAGACAACTGCACCGGTTGTAGAGAGTCGCGCGGGAGGCGTTTGTCGAGCACGTTCCATGTGCGCTCGTTGACAAGAGAGAAACTGGCACCTGTATCTACTTGCATACGAACGCGCACGTCTGCTATTATAACCTCCACTTCGTAGGGAGGGACCCGTGCTGTACTCCGTATGCTATATATACCGTTTAAATGATCATCTTCCTCTGTTAAGTTGATGTCTCTCTTGTTATTCGTCTTATTTTTCTTTATACAAATTTTTTCAATGTGACCGCGTTTCTTGCAATATCGGCAAATCGCGTTTAAAAATCGGCACTCCCCGGGATGCCGGCTTCCACATCGATAGCACATGCGCGACGGCGTTGGTTGCACCGCGTTAACGTCCATCGGCTCGCCAGCTTCTGGAGCGGGCGTAGCTGCGTCGGCGGTCGCGCCGCTGCTGTTGCTGGCGGTGGCGTGAATCATGCGCACGTCGCGCCCCGCGCTCTCGGATGCCAACATAGCATCCACCACGTCTTGATATCTTAAGTTGTCCTTTTTCAAAAGTTCGTATTGTAATCTACTATCACTCATCCCGCACACGAGTTTGTCGCGCAACATTCTTTCTAAATCGGTAAAGTTACATTTCGAACTAAGTTTTCTCACATCAGCTATAAAGTCCGATACAGACTCACTACGTTTTTGATCGCGTTTGTAAAACTTAAACGACATCGATATTTCGTTAGGCTTCGGGCTATAGTGTTTACCGAGAAGAGTTTCTATTTCCGCAAAAGTCACTTCAGTAGCCTTTCTCGGCGTAATTAAAGCAAGTAAAGTGTCGTACACCCGCGAACCACAAACTGTAAAAAAGTTAGCGCGTTTAACATTATCTACAATGACGCCATTCGCCTCGAAACAAAACTTCAATCGATCTATATAACTGTCCCAATTTGACGATTCCGGGTTGTATTCTTCAAATCTTATTGCTTTTTTATCCATTTTGTATAATTTTCTCCACACGTCGCCACTAATATGTTTAAGAACATAAATAAAACTAGAGAGTTCGCAATAACAATATGTATTAGCTAGGTAGCTTGACTCGAACTGACTTTGTCATACAATATTTCAACATACCCACTTAATTCACTTTATTAAACAACAAAGTAAAAAAGTACCACATAAGTTCTTCTTAAATGTATACACTTGACTGTATATAACATTTTTCAAGCCTACTCTAACAATATTTGGTTTGGCGCTTCTTTTAAGAGTTACCTTGATGCAAATGTGGCGCCATCCTAATTTAATACATTTTGACGACACTTTTTCATATACACAGATGATCCTCCTTACCTCTACCCTCCATAAGTAAAACTTAACAAACTTAACAACTTTCTACCTTATTGTGCTGTTGTATTTGTATCTCTGTAAATTTTCTCTGTGGTGTACAGTAAAAGTGTATTAATTCATTCATTCATTCATCCATTCATTCAAAAGTATTCATTCAAGTAATAGAGCTTTTTGTGATAGAGATTGTCTGGGGATCTAAAACCATGCTTATTGCTGTTGTTCTGTTCGGAGTAATTAGAGGCATATTAAGCTTGCGCAGCAATGATAATCCAATGGGTAGGAGTTCAACTTGACTTATGAGGGGCCGTATTTGAATTCCAGCACGCACCTCTAAGTTATGTGCTTTTTAAGTAATTAAAACATTACTTGCTTCAACAGTGAAGGAAATCTTCGTCAGGAAACCTGCACTCCTGAGAGTTCTCGATAATGTTCTCAGAGTTTTTAGTCCACCAATCCTTACTGGGCGGCCTCTCTCGTTGTGGAAGGAGACCCGTGCCTTGTAGTGACAATATGACGAAGGTAAAACTTAAACCTGAGGTTGAAGGGTGCAGTGTGGCACATTGTAGCTTGCTCTGTTTGTGTTGGTTATGGTTTTCAGCTGTCTAAGTCTGGTCTGTGAATTATTACTATAAAAAAATTAGATTCAGATAAATAAAAAGAACTTACCTGACTTGCAGGGAATCATACTCTACAATATATTTTTGGCACTTCCTGCATAGCAACTCAGTATGTACAGCATCCTTGTTGATATTTTTATCAATTACCTCACCGATCACTGCAATTGTACTCTTGCCCGATTTAAATGGTATCTGCAAGGAAAAGTAAACACAATTTAATCTGTTAGAAGCAATAAAAAAAATAATTTCAATCATCAAAAAAGCTTCAGCAAAACTGCTTTAGCTAGATCCTCTCTCTCTTTAGTCGGTCCCTCATGACCGAGGATCTTGATCACTGCTATGGCGAGTAATCTTGTCATATATGATCTCTCTCCATCGGGTCTTGTCTTTGGCCATTTGTATTTCACACCAACATTCCGGGTATAGTGGCGCCGGGCATTAGCCGGATCGCATGACAAAACTTAAACTTTACTCTCTATTGTTGTATCCATTGGGGATTTAGCTAGATCCATTATTTATTAATTCCAAGTAAGATGGTAATAAAAAAAAGTCACAAACTAAGCAGTAGTTTGTTGCAGGCTTTTGAGGTGATAGATTGTTATTTATTAATTTAAGGCACCTGCTATACATCTACCTGAATTAAGTTTTGATTTTGTTTATTTTTAAAATATTCTGTTTATTGCTTTATGGGCTTTCCCACCGACAAAACCGGACACTATGTGTAATTCAATTTTTTTTTATTCCACTACAAGGTAGTCCTTGACTGAAATATACTAGGTGGGTAAAAGGTTCGAAAGGGGCCTCCATACAAAATACAGACCATTTTAGTGGTTCAATGCAACTTTTATACACTTACTTCCCCAAACACGCTCACAGCATTCCGTAAAGAAACTTTGTTGCAGATAAAGCATCCATTCATCCTAGAATAAAAATACATAATGAATATCTCAATCATTTTCATCATCATAATCATCATAAACCTGTTAAGCCCACAGAGGGCACTGGTTTTCCTTCAGAATAAGGGTTTAGGTTGTAGTGCACAACACTGGCCAAGTGTGGATTGGTAGAGTTAATAAATAAATAAAATAAATATACTACGACAATACACACATCGCCATCTAGCCCCAAAGTAAGAGTAACTTGTGTTATGGGTCTGGGGACGTCTTCTTCTTCTGCTTGCGGCTCAGGTTCGTCTGGTCCCTGGTGTCACGTTGACCGGCTACGATCTATTGTGACGCCGCTGTCTAGATCTCCCAGCAAGCTTTGGTCGCCTTCAGGAAAAGCAGCACTTTCCTTGCTGGAAGAAGTTTAGCATCCTCTGGTTGCATTATGTGCTTCCCCAAAAGAGTGCTGCGTTTATGCATCAGCGCGGGGCAGGAACAGATCAAATGCAGCGGCGTCTCCGCAGCCTCCTTACAGTCTACATAGATCTGTGTCCTGCAGCTTTAGGTTGAAAATATGTCTGTTAAGACCACAGTGCCCCGTAAGCGCTCGCACTAGGATGCAAAGGTTTTTTCTGTTGAGTGCTTATGCCTCAGATGAGGCCCTTTTGTTGAATGGTCTTAATGGTTAATTCCTTGGAGTTGTCTCCAGCGAATGAGTGTGTGGTAATTGCAATAGGTTTGTGGGTGACTTTTGGGTATTCCGCAGACCGGCTCATGGCCAATTTGCTTCTCCAAATCACCTGTTTTTGCAAGTTCATCAGCCATTTTGTTACCCTTTATGGCCAGGTATGGGTACTAAGATAACTGATTAATATTTTTATAAATAATATTCATATAAACACCTCCACCACTTGGACTCAGAAAGCAGGGTCACTGCCCACTGCGCCAGTCGGCCGTCAAAGAGTTCACGCACATGTAAAACATTGTGGTGAAGAGAGAAGAAAAACAGCATGTTTCCGCAAAGAATATGTATCACCTCCTTTTTTATTGATGATGGGGAAGTTTTCTTCTGAAGTATTTATACATTAAGCATATTCCTTGTAACAACTGCTTTTTCACCTTGCATGTAAATTTGTAAATAGGTACCCCATGTGGAATGAGTGATTTAGCTTAGTAAAACTTGAAAACAGTAGTTGAAATTTGAGATGTATTTTAAAGGTAAAAAAATATTCGGAAATTTTGATTTGGTGAATAATGGTTCTCGACGACAGGTTCCGAATTCAAAATTATGTAACTCGATGAAAGTTTTTTGCTATATATTTCAAATAACTTGTAAGTGTTCTTATCATTTTAAAACCTTATTGACATTGTTATCAGTTGCCTCTAATTTTAAATCTATTGCCACCATTATAATATAAAAGAATACTAAATTTAAAGCTTTTTGTGTCCTATTATTTCTAAGGTCAGCCATTTTGATCAACATAATATGAAACTAAATCGAAAATAAAGAAAAACTACATAAAAAACACAGCAACTTTAGATAATGTACCTGATTTGAGGGTCAAGTTTTCATTCGAATTTATAATTTTCTGAAGGTTTTCAGAAATTTTACAAATAAGTTGTCAGCAATGATTTCTTTACACAAGCAGCCACCATTACGTTTCTAATAGTTACGTACGTCACCACCGCACTGAATGTAGATAACACAACTAACTGGCATTAAACGCCAATGTTTGTATCCTCTTTGGTGTCAGCATTTTGTCTATGGTGCTGTAACATTTTCCATTTTCTATTCTCTATTCTTTCCCCTAGGGAAAAGGCATAGGTATATCACCGTACAGCAATGTCCGTGTATATTTTTGTAACAATAAAGTTATCGCCGTCAAATACGAATGGATTGAATGTTTACCGGCTAGTTGGCCTCACTTAATTTACTTAGTTTTTTGGATAAAGGACTTGACCCCTTAAGGGGCAACAATAACAATCAAAAGCAGGACGAAATAAATTTAAATACCTGACATAAAAACTGACTTGGGAAGCGTTTAATTAAAAGAAATGTATTCGATTTGTTTCGTAGCTAGCACGTATGTGCGATATGCAGGGCTCGTACAACCTTTAGACAGCCAGCTCTGTGCCAGCGAGGACGTGTTTCCTAATTTGTAACGTTATCCACACACGAGTCTTATCAATGGTAACGGGGGCGTCTGAAGTGCTTTGAGTCCCACCTGGGACGCCTTTAGGTTGACCTTACCCCAATGTCGACGACATTACAACTTTTAGCGAGCTTCACACTTGCCAGCATCCGATTACCATAAAAAGATCAAAAACTTCCAACTTGTGTATCTATCTCTTCTTTGGCATCACCATTATGAATAGGTAATCATGTCATATTCGATTGCCATGACTAGTGTTCAATATTTGAACATTTTACACGCTAACCACAAACCACAAATATAGCTTCCATGTGACAGCTTAAAAATAGCTCTAAAATGTTGAATATTAAATCAAGGTTAAATTTTCCTTTTACCTGTTGTTGTCTTGATTTGGCTGGTGGACAAGTAAAATTTTGTATTCCACTTATATGCCCTTGTCAGTGGATTAAAAAATATTATGCAGAAATATTGAACTAAAATTTTTATTAACTTATGACCAAGGATCGGTCAATATTCCAGGTGGAAGGAATAAATGAAAAATGTAAAACCTTGGATTAGTATATTTTTTATTTTCATTTTAAGTAGGTACACTATAGAAAAATAATGCTTATATATAGATAAAAGAATTACCAAGACAACAACCTTTCCAACCGTTGCTAAGCGGTGGTCAGTGGTCAATGACAACCAGCGCTAGCAAATAATGAGTCTTTTATGAACACGACGAGATGGTAACTTGTTGGAAAATTTAGGAAATCGGGCAGCTGATCTCTTATTTTAACACTGAACTGCCTGCCCTTTGACAGCTTAAATTTTGTCCCCATCAAAATCCCCGCAGATTAATGAGGATACTATAGTCGTAAAAATGTAATAGGCCCGTTTTGACATTTGTCATCGCGACGTAACTAGTTATGGAACCATAAGACTCTGTACTCGATACTCACGATAAATCAATTCAAGTTTGTATGAGTACTTGATAGATATTATTATGTATTGTAAAGTGTTCGTTCGTTCAAAGTATTCCTTTAACTTCACAACCAATACGCGTGACTGGCTGTTGATTATACGTCCACTTTTCAACATGTTGAAACAGAGTTAGTACTATATAACAACAAACACAAAAATCAAGTCAAATCACTATGTTTAAATTAATGTCCAAAATAGAAGAGCCATAGTAAACGTAATAGTAAACAATATATATCAAACTTAAACGAGCGCACAGTCAACTTTACAAGATGAGGAACGAAAAACTGCGCAGTGCGCGCGGGGACGCTTCAGTCATGTGCCGCTTGGTCAGATACATCATCTCAGACTCATTATTTAGAACCCATTTTGAGAACCAAGCTCATTCTTTGCAGTAAAGATAACTACACAATATTTAATTTCGATATTCAGTAAAAAAATGGTTACAGCTCTAGTATAAAAAAAAAAAGACTGAGAACGTAACTGTTTTCGGAACGTTTCGCAACAATTATAAATTGCATGCTACTATGAAGTAAGCGCAAAAAGAATACTCGCGATATATTCTTTCATATTATTTAACGTTCCAAAAAAATTTACGTATTTTTTAAAACACTGTATGTAATTGATTTTTATTTTTTTGTTTCTTTCAGTTTCGTTCCAAGTTACATTCTATGGTCTTGCACAAATGTTAAAACGGGCCTATTACATTTTTCCGACTATAGTTACGTATTTTATCCCATTTAAAGTGCGAAATATTACATACCATTGTCTCTGTAACTATTATTATATAATATAAAACACAAACTGTCAGTACTCAGCAGCAAGCATATTCTACTTAGCGGCAGCGCCCGCTTGTGCGGGACACACTTCGCCGAAGCAGGTTTCTCCGTAGTCCGGGCATGGCCTATCGGACACCTTCAGCGGTTCAGCTTTCGCACAGAACTGGATCGTACTGGGGAAATTAGTATTTAACGATTGAGAGGCTTTAAATATATTAAGAGTTAAGCTACAACGTTACTAATTCTGTTGTACATATCTCTTAAACTAAACGAAATTGCCATGTCTAAAAATAGTCTTCTTCCATAGCACGCATTTCCTCTATGGAGAAAGGATAAAATTTTTAACGTATCCCATAGTTTTATTCATTTTACAAGCATGTGCACACGGATTGTATTATTAACTTAATTTGATAATAAAACGCTAGTAACTAAATCTTGGCTCAATCAAAAGACCAAAGAATTATGGAGGGTAGAGGTAAGGAGAGTCATCTGTGTATTTGAAAAAGTGTCGTCAAAATGTATTAAATTAGGATGGCGCCACATTTGCATCAGGGTAACCGTTAAATGAAGCGCCAAATATAAATATTGTTAGAGTAGGCTTGAAAAATAAACAAGGAAGTATGGAGATACAAGGAAGTAAGGTTATATTTACCACAATATTTTTTACAACGTAAGTTGTTGAAATTCTCAATAATTAACTACTTTAGTCGATAATGACATTAAATTTTTTAACTCGGCATACTTCAATTCATCTACGATTGCTACATTCATACCATACCCTCTGCATCCACCAGCGCCATTGTGGAGGATTTTTGAACTGTTATTTAGCGCAACAACTGGACACTTTTTCAACTTTTCTCCCATATAAGATGACTCTCCTTACCTCTACCCTCCATACAAAGAATGTTACACAATACAGACTCATAATAATCATAGAGTCCATTCATACCATAGATATATGACACGGATTACATGATTATCTAACTAATATAGGTAGGTATCGTAGTCAGAGAAGTAAAATTGACTTCTCTGTATGGAGGGTAGAGGTAAGGAGGATCATCTGTGTATATGAAAAAGTGTCGTCAAAATGTATTAAATTAGGATGGCGCCACATTTGCATCAAGGTAACTCCTAAAAGAAGCGCCAAATATAAATATTGTTAGAGTAGGCTTGAAAAATAAACAAGGAAGTAAGGTTATATTTACCACAATATTTTGTACAACGTAAGTTGTTGAAATTCTCAATAATTAACTACTTTAGTCGATAATGACATTAAATTTTTTAACTCGGCATACTTCAATTCATCTACGATTGCTACATTCATACCATACCCTGTGCATCCACCAGCGCCATTGTGGAGGATTTTTGAACTGTTATTTAGCGAATACAACTGGACACTTTTTCAACTTTTCTCCCGTATAAGATGACTCTCCTTACCTCTACCCTCCATACTTCTCTGTCTACGGTAGGTATAATGTTTAACGGTTGTAAACTTCTCCTGTTACTACGCTTTGACACGTGGAAAGTAATTTTATCCATTGCCAGTGCAATTAAGGAGACGATGAAAAATCTTTATATAGGCGGGAGACTGCCTATGCTAGCCACGAAGGAACGATAATAACAAGGATGGCATGCGTTCTAGTCGAAATATCGTTTATCATAAAACCATTTGAAAGAGGGCAGATGATTCGGAATGCTATATTTCTGGCATTCTAAATTCCTTTAAACCAGTTTAATATAATACGTGTAAATGAAAACCGAAACATCTCCAAGATTTATTTGAGAAACCTAATAGTTTTTGAGTAAACCACTGCCATAGTTATTACTGAATGAAATCAGATACAGCCCTAACACCACATGCAAAATACTATGCACGTGTCGGTCTCTTAAAGAACACTAATGAATGTTTGAATTAGTTTGTATATAAAAAAAAAATTATATTGTCATTCAACAGTAAATAAATGAATAAATAAATGTAAAACGACAATACACACATCGCCATCTAGCCCCAAAGTAAGAGTAGCTTGTGTTATGGGTACTAAGATGCCTGATGAATATTTTTTATTTCACTATTCTTATTTCGTAATTCCGTTACACGTTGTATATATAATATTATATATACAAATTCCGTTACACGTTGTATATATAATATTATATATACAACGTGTAACGGTATACCATAAATAAATAATATTTTTGACACTAGTATGGAGGGGGTCAAATCTGTGAAAAGCTATTTTTTACTAGCCTTTGTCCAGCTTCGGGATAAAGATGAATAGATTACCCATATTCAGCCTTTTGCATCCACTTTTCATCAATCTTGTTAAGCTGGTCCCACTTTCCTTTCGGCAAACCGCAGATCAAATCGCACTTCACCGTTCGTGCAGCTATAATCGGCGCTGGGATGAAACCTACGAAATAATCATCCAAATATATTAATTGTTTTACAAACTTAATGTTGAATCCACCGCTCAAAACGGGTGTTTAATACGATTTTTTCTATCCGTCTTTTAAACGATTTAATCCTGTGACAGTGGGATATGTCAAAGTCAAATTAAAGTCAAAAATATCTTTATTCAAGTAGGTCCATAGGTGGCACTTTTGATGCGTACATAAGAATTACACGGTAGTGGGATGTTGGCGATAACCACATTCATAAACTTAAAACTATGAATAAAATTATTAAAAAATAGTCCCGTTTTCCCCTTTATCAGTAACAAGGTTTTACGGGAACAGTAGATTTGAGTCAAATTGTTAAGAAACACCGTCAACTATATTCGTTAACGGGGACAAATTGCTTAAATTAAAAACGCACATAACTCCGAAAAATACAGTGGCGCGTACCGGGGCTCGAACTTAGCCTTTACGAAAGGAAAGGCGAAACCTTACTGACTAGGCTGTCACCGCCTAACTTAACTGATAGTATATATTAGCCAAATTTAATTATAATACAAGGAAGGTCATACAAAATATTTTTTATATCAAATTATTATTTCAATATTTACAAATATTTACCAAATGAGATTAGTTTTTGTTATTAAAAGTAGTATAAATCAACACTTCCCAATCAACAACAGTAGGATTCGAAGAAAAAAATTTAAACCATTATTTATAGTTAAATCATGTAGAGATATAGCTCTCTTCATCGCCCACTGAGGGACTCCAGTGGTCTCCTCTGTGGGATTTTAGACGAGATGTCACGAAGTTTCCCGAACGCTGCCCATCCGAGTTGATTTGAATTTAGGCCGAGGGTAAATAAAATAAATAATTATTCAAACATTTTTATTTCAACAAGTACAAATATAAAGTGATATTTTAAATTGTGCTTTACAACCCACTTATGATATTAAAGGAAATTGTTCTTACAGTATAATAATAATTGTTCTAGTATAATATATGTATATGGATAAAAATTTAATTTCTTTATGTTAGTGTTCGCAAAACTTGAAAAGTGATCGATGGAACGATTGGAAATGTTTACACAAAGATGCATTGTTAAATAATAGAGTTCTCTGATACTTTTTATCTTAAAAGTTCCCACGTGAACGGGAATGAATATCAGAATGGACCTTAGCAAAGCGCAGCCAGGTAAAGCTTGTTAGGTTTTTATAACTATAAAATTCATGGAATTATTAAATTGTTTCCTATAATTTTGCCCACACCGAATCTTCTAATATGAAAAGAAAAAAAAAAACTAGTTATTACCAATACTAAGGTGATTATTTTATTTCTTAATAATACCAATATATTTACAATAATAACACTTTCACATTTGTTTTATAAATATAATCTAAAATAAACTATGTAAAACTAAATAAAATCTAAAACGTCTTCGAGGCACAGATGCTGGCAGCATTGGCCCTTCGGATAGCTAAACTAATTCTTTAGCCAAGGTAACCCGCTCTAGGGTCACCGGTAGACTCGTTAAACCTTTTTGATAATTCTTTAAAAAGAGCTCGTGCCTCCGGACCCCACGGTCCCGAAGTCACTACTCCAAAAGGCACAAAAATTAAACTGCTATCCAGGTTTTCATATTCACGCCTCTTGGCCTGCTTGGCTTGCCTGGACTGGTAGCAGCCGCACCCACCATTGACGAGGTGGCCTGGATGTGTGATGTGTGTGACAACACACAACAAATGACCTTGCCAGCCTCAAGGAAATGTGCGCCAACGTCATACACAAGTGGAAATAATATCCGAATAATATATGTGTAATAATAAACAGGGGTAAAATTCTCCTATTCCATGTTACCGTGCTTGAGCAGGGAGGAGACAAAAACTATATCCCCCGATTACATCCTCTGACAGGGGATATAATTGGCTTGTCTACTTGACCGGTTTTGTTTTTTTTTTACACGCTTTATATTAGCTTCACTTGTATGTTTGTTTGTAACCGACTTCTTTGGGCGCGATTTTGACCCACTTTAAACGGTCAGATTTCTTTCAAACTTTGTAGACATATCGAGGACCGATGACAATACACTAATCTGAAAAGATTATTCCAATTTTCACTATAAAAAATAAGATTTTTTACTAATTACTACAGCGCCATCTAGACCCAAATGTTACCTAACCCAAACCCAAAGCTACTAGATGGTAGAGGGCGTTAGCTGTTACATTTTAATGGCCTGTTTTAAATAATAATTAGAACTTGCATTTCGAGAGACGGGCACACTGAATAAAAAAAAATTATTTTATCTCTTTAATGGTGGATGGGTTACCGATTAATTTTGCTATAATAAAAATAATAGATCAAGAAAAACTAAAACAAATCGCTATTATGAATAAACTAAAAGAAAGAAATTAGTTTAGTTTTTTATACCAAGCGTGTTTTTTTAGTTTGTTTGAACTATTTAATTATTTATAAGTGCGTTCAATGGGGGTGTTTATCCATAGTAAACTTCTTATATACCCTGTTCCTGTACTTTAACCGGTGGACACGTTTTATCCCTTGTTAGGGGATATATGAATGAAAATACGCTTTATTGTACACCTAACAGAAATTAAATTATAAACAAAAACAACACAATAAGACACAGGTACAATGGGCGGCCTTATCGCTAAAAAGCGATCTCTGCCAGGCAACCCAATCAAGGAAAGGAAACAAAAAAAAAACACAGACTTAAGGGTTAGGTTGTACACAGGAGAAGAGCAGTTAACAAATTAAAAATAAATATATATATCAATTACTATATCATACAAAGTACAAGCCAACAACACAAAGAAAAGTGACTCCGAAGCAAAAAAAAAAAAAAATGACGAATTAGGGTGGCATAAAATGTTTTTTAAGGAGTCTTTTAAAAATTTGTAGTGACTGCGCGCGCCTAATTTGAAAGGGGAGAGAGTTCCATAGCCGAACAGCTCCAACTGAAAAGGATTTAGAATAGAAAGAAGTACTATGGGAAGGAATTTTTAGTATAAGATTATCTTCAGAACGGAGAGAGCGACAGTGAGAATCACTGAGAAACTCAAACCGTTCTTTAAGATAAGGAGGAGTAGCTGGATTGAACAGAACACAGTATAAGAGAGAAAGAATATGAATATTCCTGCGAAGGCGAATTGGAAGCCACTCGAGTTTGTCGCGAAATTCTGAAATGTGGTCATATTTACGAAGGCCAAATATGAACCGTATGCAAAGATTTTGAATGCGCTCGAGTTTATTAAATTGCTCCATAGTTAAATCAAGATAGCAAGTATCAGCGTAATCAAGAATTGGAAAGAGGAGAGATTGAGCTAGCTAGCTAGATATAATCGGGGGATATAATTTTTATCCCCTGCCCGTGCCCTAGCCCTACTGTTGGTAAGTGCCGATGCAGATTAGTTAATACAAAATTCATTTATTTCAAGTAGGCCCAATACAAGCACTTTTGAAACGTCAAGTCTGTCCGTTTGTAGTGACTCTACCGCCGGTTCGGAAGGCGGATTTCACCGAGAAGAAGCCGGCAAGAAACTCAGCAGTTGCTCTTTTCCAACATCAACAATTTACATTTTACATTTTAACATTAACATTTCTTGTGAGAGCTGAAAGCGGAACCGGATGCTTCGAAGCATCTTGTCATTAAGAAATTCATCAATTTTATAGTAACCTCGCTGTTATAAATGTGTTTTAAAAGATTCCTTAAACTTATGCATTGGTAGGTCCAAAATCACCTTAGGAATCATATTATAAAAGCGTAATGAATACAACCTTGTTCATTATAAGCAAGTATCTTCCCATTCTCCGCTGGGGCTATACGATTCTGGTAACGGTACCACCTTGTCGCAGAACTGGATCACCCTGTAGATAAATAAAATTCAAAATTAATTTATTTCCAGTAGGCCTAATTTATAAGTGCTTTTGAAACGTCAAGTCAGTCTGTTTGTAGTGAGTGCCTCTACAACCAAATACAGAAAATTATAGAAATTATTAGCTAACTAGTATCCAGTCGCGTGCATCCCCTATGCATTTTAACCATAGTAGGCATAAAGCAGGAAGATCGCATAAAATTGAAAAATTCTCCTTCTATACCAGTTGTATGAAATTTATAGGGTAGGCAGTGCATTTGTGCATATGTGAAGTGCACACAACTGCCAGTGCCCTATGTAACTCTCCGTAATTTCAATTAACTCTATGCAAAAATAAAGTTAATTGGTTGCTACAAGTTAGCCCTTGACTAAAATCTCACGTGGTGGTAAGTGATGATGCAGTCTAAGATCATAGCGGGCTACCTGTTAGCGAGTTAGGGAGGAGTGCGTGGAGTCCACCAATCCGCACTGGGTCAGTGTGGTGGACTACGGCCATAACCCCTTCTCACTGTAAGGGGGAGACCCGTGCTCTGCAGTGGGCCGGTAATGTTGATACGATGATGATGATGATGTTGATGAAAAACAAAAAAAAAAAAAAGGAAATACCGAAATGAATTTAAAAAAAAGACTTATATTATAGAGGACTAGCTGTATCCCGCGACTTCGTCTGCCTTTGATTTTGTTTTTTGATGTGGCATTAAATTTAGTTGTAGTTCTAAAAAAATTTAAAGTATTCAGTATCGCTAAGCCTTAAATGAGGGGTTTGCTGCTGTCCGCTGAGGAGTTCTGTCCTCTATCCCCAATCACAGTTTAAGCAAAATTAAACGCATATTATAAACTCTATAGTACAAAAATAATTATTTAAATCGGTTATAATTTGTCGGAGTTATAGTGTTAAATCCTCAAACACTCTCATCCCCACTCCCAAAGGAACCGAGCTTAATGTCGTCATAAAAAGTATCCTATATTACTTCTAACACTTCCAAGAATATGTGTACAAAGTTTCATGAGGATCGTTTGAGAAGTTTTTTGGTGAAAGCGTAACAAACCTTACATTGACATTTATAATATTAGTAGGGAAGAGATAGGGATATAGGAAAATTTTAATAATTATGTTATTACAATATTGCATTAAAGTTACTCATTGATATGATAAAATTCAAAAAATTCAAAATTCAAAATTCACTTTTGAAACGTCAAGTCTGTCTGTGTGTAGTGACTCTACCACCTATATGTAATAGATAATAAAGCCTATCCAAAAGTTTGTAAAAAAAAACACGGATTCGAAACGTGCAACAGGTAAAAGTTTTTACCCATAATTCCCTGTCTCCATCCATTTCTCGTCGATCTGGTTAAACTTCTCCCACATGCCAGGAGGCAGGCCGCATATTAGATCCGCTTTCACCGTACGCAGAGCTACAATCGGCGCTGGCATGAAACCTGCAACAGATATAAAACAGTGAAATAAATAACAATGCCGTAAAAATTATAATTTAATTCAATATAACAAAACACATAAAACACGATGAAAAAAATTTAGAAGTTTACTAATATTGTCAGACACAATATCTGGGTGTTTATCTATATAGAATAAGTATTTATTTTATGGAGGGTAGAGGTAAGGAGAGTCATCTGTGTATATGAAAAAGTGTCGTCAAAATGTATTAAATTAGGATGGCGCCACATTTGCATCAGGGTAACTCTTAAAAGAAGCGCCAAATATAAATATTGTTAGAGTAGGCTTGAAAATAAACAAGGAAGTATGGAGATACAAGGAAGTAAGGTTATATTTACCACAATATTTTGTACAACGTAAGTTGTTGAAATTCTCAATAATTAACTACTTTAGTCGATAATGACATTAAATTTTTTAACTCGGCATACTTCAATTCATCTACGATTGCTACATTCATAATATGGTATGAATGTAGCAAGCCTGTGCATCCACCAGCGCCATTGTGGAGGATTTTTGAACTGTTATTTAGCGCAACAACTGGACACTTTTTCAACTTTTCTCCCATATAAGATGACTCTCCTTACCTCTACCCTCCATAATTTATTTATAAAAAAATATTCATTAGTCATCTTAGTATACATAACACAAGCTACGCTTACTTTGGGGCTATATGGCGATGTGTGTATTTACACCTATATATATATATGTGTATATATATGTGTATATATATATATATATATATATATATATATATATATATATATATATATATTTTATATAGGTGCAAATAAAAAATACCAGAAAGTTCTCGGCCTCTTTGTGTATATTATGACCAACAACTTTTGTTCTGCAACTTTTTTTTTTAGCTCGATAGTTTGTGATTGATATATAATATTCAATATTTTACAGAGATACTCTACTTGTTGTTACTCTGTAATGCAATATCGTAAGAGTTCATCGTGCGGTCACTGACCCGACTACGCGACGTTGTCGAGTCACAGTGTAATGTCACTTCACAGAAATAACATGTTTTATAATTTTTTTGTATGAATTAAATTAATACTGAATTTTGAATAGTCTTACAGCAAAATTGTAAGTTGGAACGATAGGTAGAACGAGGCCGAGAGCTTTATGGTATTTTTTATTCAATCCTGTTTAGAAAATTAGAGGTAAAATAATTACTGTCAACTGCTTAATGGAATGTGACTGACCGCCTTTTCGAGAAACATTACTGAAGTGGAGTGGTTTTTGATGCTTCAATATTAGTAGTGTATACGGTTTCTGTACGTTCTTTATTCTGTGGTCACAGTATCTATTTTATCTATTCTGTACTGGAACTATACTGTAGAAAAAGTATACTGTATTCTACTTCTTATGAACATAAAAATACAATGAAAATAACTAACCAATTCTACATCCGTATTAAGTAAAATAATACCAGAAAAAACTCACTTTTTTTTAAATTTTTATTCCTTAATTTATCTCACAGATAAAATAACAAGGTTAAGTAAACACTTGTTAAGGTGTAAACAAAATTATTACTATTTCAATTTCCAAACGAATACGATTCATTTCAAATTTGTTATTCATAATTCACATTTATTTTATTATTATTTCGTTTTAATAAAGCGGAAAAATGTTATAACTAATGGTTAGAAAAACCGAGAAAATAAAAAAAAGTAACCGCCCGAACAGGGACTTGAACCCTGGACCCTTGGATTAAAAGTCCAATGCTCTACCGACTGAGCTATCCGGGCTACATTTGTAATTGCGAATTTAAGGGAGTGAATATACAAAATCCAGTATTTTCTATAACAGTCACATACATACACAAACAAACAACTTATATTTGTTAAAGTAATGTTATATACTATAAAACAGTTGACGTTTCGACGTCCTGAAAATAAGGATTATACCTTATTTTTAGGACATCGAGGTAAACATAAACTGTCATTATAAGATAATACTGTTTTAAGCGGTCTTGGTAAGGCCCCAGTTGTCGACTCTATTTTGAATAAATGATGACGTCACATTAAAAAGTTAAACTTTGTTTAGTATATTTGATATGCGTAAGTAGATTATATTGTTTGATTTCGCGTTTAGGTACGAAAATATCATCATCTTTACGTGCCACTTCGTTTCCCATAGTTTAGAGGGTTTAGAGCATTTACCCACAACCATGCTCCAAAACGGGTTGGCGGGCTTTAAATATATTTTTTTTTAAATATAGCTGACAGTCTTTCGTTTTGATGATGATGATGATGAATGTCTCTTGCAATGCCAGGGTTAACTTGCAGTGAAATAAAGAAATTTTAGCTGACAGCGTCCATATTTTAGATGATGGCTGATGATGAAAAATTGATGAAAAATTACCCTGCAATGCCGTCTCGAACCCAACAGTGGGCACGCAGTTCTTCTCGCAGAGAAGCTTCCTATAGTTGAGATCGCCCTTGAACAGCAGGGCGACAGCAAACTGCAGTTTCCTGTACAAGCTGGGGTCGTACTTCCTCATGTCCCTGTACACGTGCGGGGAAGTCCAGAAATCGTCGCACTGAAAAAAAAATGTTCCCAATGGAATTAAAAAAAAAAATCGAATTTACTATTTATACCAACAACGTGTAACAGAATTACGGAAATAAATGTGTTAGAATGTTTTTTGTATTTTTTTATTTTTATTTGAATGAATGCTCACCATGACAACGAATACGCCATCTTCAACGAATTTCTCCCACGCTACTCCCAGTTGTCTCAAATTCTCGGCATTTATTACTCTAGGGGGCTCGTCATCGGCTGACGCTTCGCCCTCGGCCGCCGCTGAAATATAAAATATATATCCTATATATCTTTATAAATATAATTCTTGTGTGCATGTCACTGAACTCCTCCCAAACGGCTGAACCGATTTGAATGAATTTTTCGGTTTGCGTTTGGGTGGCACCCTGGATGTTTTAGATTCACAAATCAGCCCGACAGATGGCGCTGGGGTCCGTTAGTATAATACTTAATATAATTATTTTTATCCGGACTTACTTCAATGTTTTGTATACCTGTAATTGATTACTGTACTCGGACAATAAACTATAATATAAATTATTTTAATACAGTGTATCGTTGGTATATCTAATGGAATAAATAAAAATATCAATATATATATGTGTAATTTTGTATATAAATAAATGATGATTTATGATTTATTTATTTATTCATAAATAAACAAAATAAAATAATTCTATCTCATTCCCTCAAATACACTTGTGTTTCCTTCTTTATCGTGACGCATTTTCGTTTCGTCGATCGTTGTTCGTTTCCAATCACAACGATTCTAAAGAAGTTTCACTTTTTTCTTTACAATTACTAAATAAAATAACTAATTTACAATACTGCAAGTATTTTTTTAAATGAAATTCGAAGTGATTTTTACATCTTCAAGTTATTTATTTATTTATTTACTTACTTCATTTGTACACCAGCACAACAAAAATAAACTTAAAAAGTAGGATACAAAGGGCGGCCTTATCGCTTAGTAGCGATCTCTTCCAGGCAACCTTAGGATTAGGAAAACCCTTGACTGCAATCTCACTGACTGACTGCAGTCTAAGATGATAACAGGCTTACCTTTTTTTGGCAGTTATATTAATATCCTAATGGGCTTCTATGCGAAATCGTACCGGAACGCTGATTCGCATAGCGGCACGTCTTTGTCGGTAGGGTCGTAAATAGCCACGGCCAAAAGGCTCGCCAGACCAGAAAAAAACCGAAATTAAAAATTCCCAAAAATCACCGTCGCCGGGGATCGAACCCGGGACAGTATGAAAATTAAGCTTAATTTGCTTCACTCCGCGAAAAGCAGGAGAATCTGTGTGGTGTAATTTATAATTTCTTCAATCCTTATACTCAGTGGCGTGCCTTGGGTGCCTTACCAGGGTATGCATACTGCAGGAAAATTGAATATAACGGCTAAAATTCTCCTCCTATACGGGTAATATATCAATTTTAGGGTATGCATTGCTTTTGTGCATGTATGAAGTGCACGCCACTGCATATACTCCACACCACACAGATCCTCGGCAATATACCCGGATCATCCTCAGGAGATGTTGACTTTAAAATGAATAAATAAATATACTACGACAATACACACATCGCCATCTAGCCCCAAAGTAAGCGTAGCTTGTGTATGGGTACTAAGATAGCTTTGAATATTTTTTTTTATGAATATAATACACATAAATACATATAATATACAGATAAACACCCAGACACTGAAAAACATTCATGTTCATCACACAAACATTTTCCAGCTGTAAGAATCGAACCCACGACCTCGAACTCAGAAAGCAGGGTCGCAGCTCACTGCGCCACTCGGCCGTCAAAATAATTGTCAATCCAATGAACCCGGGACATCCACTTATACAGAGCTCACCACTGCGCCATAGAGGTCAACTAGTGATAGTACTATATACTAGTATATTACTATACTACTGACAGTGTAGTGTCGTATTACTGAAACACTCGCCTGCGGCTCTGACTTTGTTCAAACTCCAGGCTCACTTTTGTGTTAATAAATATAACATTACTCTCCTGTTTAAAGCACTCAGAAATTATGAAATAGCATATAACAATAGAAATTAGAATTGTTAGTAATTATTAATTTATTTGTATTCTTTGACATGTGCCCATATAAACTTAATTGTAATTTATTATTTTATTAATTGTATTGTGTACATTGTAATTGCCAATATCTTAAGTGTACCTAGTAGTAACAAATTAAAATTTTAAAAACTACCATGAAAACAATTTGCATGCCAATTTGGCGTGGTACAGTTAAGATCTGCATATTTTTTTTTCCTGTAACACCTATTTACCTGTATCAGCAAATAAATAAAATTGAATAAAATTTAAATTGAATTGAATTGAAAGTTAGCCTCACTAACCACCAGGTGAGATTGCAGTCAAGGACTAACTTTTAAGTGGAATAAAAAAAAAAATGATAAGCGGGTTAAAATAAATAACATCCGTCAAAATTACCTGGTTTAGGCTCCGGGGGTATCTCTCTATTGAACTTGGCGTTTGCGCACGAGCTTATAACATATCTGTAATTTAAACATCGAAATATTATTATACTAGCTGTTGCCCGCGACTTCGTCTGCATTTGATTTTGTTTTTTGATGTGACATTCAATTTAGATCCAAAAAAATTAAAGTATTCAGTATCGCTAAACCTTAAATGAGGGGTTTGCTGCTGTCCGCTGAGAAGTTCTGTTTTTTTTTTAAACTCATATTATGTACCTCTGTAGTACAAAAACAATTATTTAAATCGGTTATAATTCGTCGGAGTGTAAAATCGTCAAACACTCATCTCTCCCAAAGGAACCGAGCTTAATGTCGGGATAAAAAGTATCCTATATTACTTCTACCACTTCCAAGAATATGTGTACAAAGTTTCATGAGGATCGGTTAAGTAGTTATTGCGTGAAAGCGTAACAAACAAACTTACATTGACATTTATAATATTAAGTAGGGAAGTAGGGATAATGGTAAGAGTTATTTATTATTTATTTATTTATATTCTTATTATCACGGCCCACTACAGAGCACGGGTCTCCTCCCACAATGGAAGGGGTCAAGACCGTAGTCCACCACGCTGGCCCAGTGCGGATCGGTGGACTCCACACAGCACAGAGTATGTACGTTCGTACGTTCATTATAGTAGAACACGCGTCAAGTGGTGATAAATGGACAATGCATACTTTCGTTATTATTTTCATAAAAATGATTTTTTACAAGAAATGCACGAAAACATTTTAATTAACTAACACTACTAACTAAAAAAAAATGTAACAAAAAACTTAGTGTTTATATACTCTTTAAAAAAAAATCCTTACCTAAAGTTTAGGTATGTCGTATGATCAACAATACTCAAATCCAGAGCCGAAAAGTAAATTATGGCTATGTACTTTTATGCACAAGTGCATAAAATTGACTTTTAGTCCACCTATAGGTTTTTTATAGTTTTAAATGACAATGTGAGATGGTGATAACAAAAAAAAAGAACATGCTAAGTTTGTTGCGGGCTTCTTTTTAGACCTGGGCGTTTGGAACCCTCGTAGCTTTAGTTTTAATTTGACCCCTCACTTCTATGTCGTATTTTACATGTAATGTACTAAGGTAATTTTTGACCTACCAATGCATAAGTTTAAAGAATGTGTTAAAACACATTTATTACAGCGAGGTTATTATACAATTGATGAGTTTCTTAATGACAAGGTTGCTTGGAAGCATCCGGCCCCGCTTTCATCTCTCACAAGATAGAAAAACGAATGTTAAGTTGGAAAAGAGCAACTGCTGAGTTTCTTGCCGGCTTCTTCTCGGTAGAATCTGCCTTCCGAACCGGTGGTAGAGTCACTACACACAGACAGACTTGACGTTTCAAAAGTGCTTGTATTAGGCCTATTTGAAATTAATGAATTTTGAATTTTTTAAATTTTGCATCAAAAGTGCCATCTATGTGCCTATTTGAATAAAGAAATATTTGACTTTGACTTTATAGTACGACTTTAGAAGTATGAGAAGCGAAAATATAGCCGACGCACTGGGTAAAAATATCTCTCGCTTCGACGGTGAAGGAAAACATCGTGAGGAAACCTGCATGCCTGAGAGTTCTACATAATGTTCTCAAAGGTGTGTGAAGTCCACCAATCCGCACTGGGCCAGCGTGGTGGACTACGGCCCTTCTCATTGTGGGTAGTGGGATTATATGACTGCAGCACCGAGGCTTCAACACCGCCCACAGCACATTGTTGTAGTGGACACGCTACGGTATAATAATTGAGGTTAAGAAAAAAAAAAATACCTAAAATCCCTCGGCGTCACATCTGATACGAACCACGGTATCCTCTTCACGTGAAATCTCACCTGTCAAAAATAATTTGAATTACAGTTCCTTTAACGTTATCGTAACCAAAGACAAAATAACGCAAAATATCGTAAAGTATTTAGAATTGTTTAATTTTTATTTTAAGACAATACACACTTCGCCACCTAGCTCAAAAGTAAGCGCAGCTTGTGTTATGGGTACTGAGATGACTGATGAATATTTTTTTTATGAATAATATACATAAATACTTAGAATATACATATAAACACCCAGACACTGAAAAACTTTCATGCTCATCACACAAACATTTTCCAGTTGAAGGAATCGAACCCACGGCCTTGGGCTCAGAAAGCAGGGTCGCTGCAAATTGCGCCAATCGGCCGTCAAATATATGTTAAATGAACTATAAGATTTATAATTTTTATTAGAGTTTTTAAGTTCACACTTGGGGGAATTATAATTTTTTTATAAATTTAAAATTTCGGAACCGATAGGATTCGAACCTGCTGCTCTTTGCCTGAGCGCTTTAACCAATGAAGCAACGGCCCACCTACTGTCAGTGCCGAAGTTCGTATATGCTATGGAGGGTAGAGGTAAGGAGAGTCATCTGTGTATATGAAAAAGTGTCGTCAAAATGTATTAAATTAGGATGGCGCCACATTTGCATCAGGGTAACTCTTAAAAGAAGCGCCAAATATAAATATTGTTAGAGTAGGCTTGAAAAATAAACAAGGAAGTATGGAGATACAAGGAAGTAAGGTTATATTTACCACAATATTTTGTACAACGTAAGTTGTTGAAATTCTCAATAATTAACTACTTTAGTCGATAATGACATTAATTTTTTTAACTCGGCATACTTCAATTCATCTACGATTGCTACATTCATACCATACCCTGTGCATCCACCAGCGCCATTGTGGAGGATTTTTGAACTGTTATTTAGCGCAACAACTGGACACTTTTTCAACTTTTCTCCCATATAAGATGACTCTCCTTACCTCTACCCTCCATAGTATATGCTTTTTACATCAGTCGTATAGCGACCTTAGCGCCATCTAGTAGGAATCATTGCAGTCTCGATCTACGTTTTCAAAGGGCCATATTACAATGAAATTAATGAATGAATTATTTGAAACAAGAGATGACACATTGCTTTCTTTTTATAAATTTATATTATGAAAATGAAACTTAATTTGCTATACTCCGCGAACAGCAGGAGAATCTGTATGGTGTAATTTATAATTTATTCAATCCGTATACTCCACACTAAACAGATCCTCGGCAATGTACCCTCTACGCACGTTTCGCTCAGAAACGTGAGCATCCTCAGGAGAGGACTTCACAATGAATTGTTAAGTGAAAAATTAGCCAAATGTGTCGCCTTTTATACCTTTCGTACCCCTACCCCCCTAGCCTTCCTTATCTATCTGAGCCCCTCCCACCTCATTAGTGCCTCTGAATAAATTCAATAGTGGTGAAGTTGATAAATAATAAATATATAATTTCTATTAGTGTTTTTACCTACACAAACATACATTTATACCGTGTTGTTTTCACTTGAACGTAATGTATTTTGAATTACCTTTTTGACAATGCCCTGGGATACGAGGAAGTGTGCCAGGCAAAGGTCCGTGAACAATTCGTAGCCGGAGTTGTCGCATATGATATCTGAAGACAACGTAGTCACAATTTAAGTTTTTGCGTATAGTCAAAGTCAAAGTCAAAGTCAAAGTCAAATATTTCTTTAATTAAATAGGCACATAGATGGCACTTTTGATGCGATGATTATAAACACAATGTGTACATAGCAGTGAGTAGAATGTGTACGTGGCGATAACTACAATCGTAAACTTAAAACTAAAGCTACGAGGGTTCCAAACGCGCCCTCGTCTTCGAAGAAGCCAACAACAAACTTAGCCGGGTGTTCTTTTTGTTATCACTATCCCACATTGTCATTGGAAAATATTTAAGAAGCAACCTGGTTAGAGATATATGTAACGTATGTGCATCCAAATTTATAATAAAATACCAAATAGCGTAAAGTTATTACCAGTCGCGCCATTCAAGAGAAAATTATATGAATGGCTTAGCTCCAAAACATTTTAGAGCATTAATTAAATTAAAAAAATAAATTAATTTTAATTGCAATTAAAAAAATATATATTATTACATTTTTTATTTATGAGAAGCCAAATATATGTGCCAAATAGTTTTAATGTTGAAAATTTGATTATTATATTTTAATCGCTACTAATTGTGTATGACAATTCATTCATCTGACTAAGTATTATTCTTTTTTTTCGACATCAATTAATTTCGCGTATGTAACCTATAATAGGTAGGGCCATCTTTTGAAATAACTTGCCAACTAGTAGTATCATACTTTTTTTTTCCAAAATGAAGTGTCAAAGTTAACTGATAAATTTTTTGTAAACCATAACTCAATAAAACTTAATTTATTTTACTCAATAAACAATGTGTTTTACTTTTATTTGTAGTTTCGATTTAAAACACGGTTATTCTAGATGACGTCACTAAAAAAAATCACTGCATTATTGTGAAATTTGTAACCACGCTACTTAAAAATGCGATCAAGGGTGTCGCTTTTTAATTTTTTTGATAAATGTCTATTACTACTTAACTGTGAGACATGGATTATTTTTCTTATTCATCCCAGAACTGGTATGAGTTGGCCTCTCGGCTGGTACCATTTTATCGTCAAGTTTTGGGACACCCTGTATATCCAAATATATATGTTAATTTTTATGCACTACCTACCTACTTCTTGAGCTGTGTTTAACGCCTTTGGTTGCCTGGATGAGATAGCTATGTAGCGATAAGGCCGCCAAATTGTATACCTTTTGTTAAATTTTTATTTATTATTTTACTATATGTTTATGTGGTGTACAATAAAAGTGTATTCATTCATTCATAAGTCCCAGACACTGAAAAACATTCAAGTACATAACACAAACAATGTCAAGTTGTGGGAATCGAAACCACGGCCTTGGACTCAGAAAGCAAGGTCGCTGCCCACTGCGCCAATCGGCCGTCACTGTACACATATACTGTACCCTAAACCAATATGAAACACTTTATTGACGTGTATTTTGCAAAAAACGATTATTATTGTTCTTCCGAATTTCAATCTCTATTTAAGAAATGCCGATTAACGACGAAAATTTTAGTTTAAAAAAAAAAAGTGCATACCAAATGTGACAGTTTGTGGTGACGTCATTTTAGCAGGGCACGGTATCTGCGGTGGATCGGTTTCCTGATCTTCCGTACGGTTTTCTTGCACTTCTGGAGACTGAAATACATATGCAAAGTAAACTATAAAAATCTAGATATAACAAAGAGCGAAACGAACTAAATCTGCAGCTAAAAACAAAGTAAAACTAAGCTATTTACTTTTTCAAAAATACGGTCTATATAAAAATTATTTTTAAATTAAAAAAAAAACCGACTTCAAGATACGCCCAGGAACTAAAAAGCAAAAAAAATATGTTGATTGATTAATAACAGCTCGACCGATTTCGATAAAATTTGAATGGGACCACCTGGAAAGTCCGCTCTTTAAAACAAGAAAATAATTTTTCAAATCGGTTCAGGTGTCTTCGAGTAATCGGGTAACATGCATAAAAAAACAAAAAGATTCGGACGAATTGAAAACCTCCTCCTTTTTGAAGTTAAAAAACTATAAAAGTCCAATATAAATCCTTACTAATATCATAAATGTGAAATAAAACATTTGTTTTTTGTCTTTCCTTCACTAACTATGCAACTAATCAACTTGGTTTTTGGCATAGAGTTATTAAAAACAAAGGCTTTTATTATTCCAGGATAAACTAACGGTCCCCACGGGATTTAAAAATAAACATAATGAACGAAGAACGCGGGCAATAGCTAGTAGAAACTAAATAAAAACTATGAAACTTAGATTAAAACATTTAACATGTTAATACTATGACCAGAACGCCGTGTTCTTCTTTTGTATTTGCATTTTTTTTCTTTATCATAAATAAATAATAAATATACTACGACAGTACAAACATTGCCATCTAGCCCCAAAGTAAGCGTAGCTTGCGTTTTGGGTACTTAGACAACTGATGAATATTTTTATGAACAATATACATAAATATAGAGCGTTTTTATGTAAATGATAATATACAGAAAAACACCCAATATTTATGTAAACAACACCGAAGAACATTCAGTCAAATAAGATTACTTTTCTTTTTTAAAATAAAACCTTTAATAAAGACCTCCTTGGTCACCATGTTTCGGAGTATAAGATTCCATTTTCAAATTACACGACAGTTAGAAATTAGGTAGGAACGAAGTTCTTCGGCTAATGTAGAATCGACATAAATTGCAAAAAAAATCGTGCTCAATTTAATGTAGGTTTTCTTGATTTTTCTCTTAAATTTTGCTGATTAGTTTTTAAGTACAAGAAAGTATTTAGGAAATTCAGTATTTTAGGAAATAATAAATTACTTAAAATAAAAAAACATCGTAATTCAAATTATCAACTAAAATAACAAAATATGTCTCTTTATTTTTGTTTGACGGTTTTATTCAAAATCATTTAACGGTTTTATTCCACGCACTTTTCCACGAACTTTTTTCCACGGATTTTTTCTTACGGTTCGTACCGTACGTTTCGTACGGTACTATCACATTTTGTTCCCAAAATATTTTATCAAAATCCCTATCCCCTCCAAGCCTGCCGTAAGGAACTTCGTTCCAATAGAAAAATAGAAATAAAAATAATTACAAAATCATTTAACGGTTTTATTCCACGCACTTTTTTCCACGGATTTTTTCTTACGGTTATACTATCACATTTTTTTCAGTTCGGTCGCGCAGCAAAATCCCTATCCCCTCCTAGCCTGCCGTAAGGAACTTCGTTCCAAAAATTATGAGTTTATCCGTTAAGTACTTTTTGCTTATTAAGATAACAAACATCCATACACCCACCTACCTACTACAAACCTAACCTATTCCTCTGTACAAACTTTCACATTTATAATATTAATATAGTAAGATATTATATTTTAGACGGCCGATTGGCGTAGTGAACAGCGACCCTGCTTTCCGAGTTCAAGACCATGGTTTCGATTCCCACGACTGGAAAATGTTTGTGTGATGTGTTCATCACACAAACATTTTTTAGCAAGAAGTTTGTCGGGGCAGTATATATATATATATAAATATATATATATATTAGCTGTCCCGCGTGACAAACTTCTTACCGCGGATCATTTATTTTTTGTGATGAATGTTATATTTTAATACTTATTATCCTATACCGGTCTTAGAAGAATCCATAAAAATTGGTCCTGCCGTTCTTGAGTTATAAATGTTGTAACTAACACAACTTTCTTCTATATATATGATTAAAAGTATTTACGTATATTTTTCATAAAAATATTCATCGTCATCTTAGTACTCCTAACGCTTACTTAGGGGCTAGATGGCGATGTGTGTATTGTCGTAGTATATTTATTTAATTATTATTTGTTATCTTTACCTGTATACTACATTATACTATTTCATTGGTACTTCGCGAACAATAGATATAAAGGTTTTCAGAAACCATCTAAATAATAAATAAACTACGTTTTAAAAACGGTTAAAAACCTCATGTTTACAAATAGGCATCCCCGCTAATGTAGCAAGTCTGTGACAACTGCATTTCGCTTTCAAAGCAGTGTTCTGAAATTATTATTTTAGCTGTAAAACTGTTATTTACTGTAAATTTGTAATCGATCATATAAAAACTATATATAAAAACGAAAAAAAATTAAAAAAAAAAAACTGTAATTTATTACAGAACTGTAATTTACTGTTAATCTGTAATTCTGTACAGAACTGTTATTAAAACAAAGTCATTTAAAAATCTTTATTATAAATCTGTAATTTATTGGATAACAGTGCGTTATAATACGTTCATTTGATAGTCTTATCGAGTCGATTATGTCGAAATATTCTTTCGATGTTCGGTATATTAGGAATGTTATCAGGGCCCGGTTAAGTTAGGTAATCGACGGTGTCAACCTTAGTGGTAGAGTAACTACAAACATACATACTTGACGTTTCAAAACTGCTTATAAAGCCTACTTTATAAGCACTTTTGAAACGTCAAAGGCCTACTTGAAATAAATCAATTTTTAATTTGAATTTTGAATTTAGTGCCACCAAAGTTCCCAAGACCAACTTGTGATAATAGTCACTAAGCCCACAAACCCATACTGTAGCAGCGTTGTGGGTACAGAAAAGATGAAGTCTATGCTTTGTGTGGTACGTAAATAAGGCGTGGGTCACTAACCCGAGGACTTCACACGTTTACTATTCCTATCCTTTTTCAAACTGTATAAAATGAAAATAAAAAATTCAAAAAATTAAAACCATTTTAATTTTTTTTTAATATTCTTTGAATTATGTATTAATTGTAGTAAAACTGATACACTCACCGCTTCGATGGTTTTGCTCAAGTTTTCCGCTCTAGTACAAACTGCGTCACAGATTTTCGACGAGTCATCCACGAGCACCTGTAGTACAATTAAACAATTTGAAATATCCACACCGGAAACAAACATCTGGAGCACCCCTTGGTGACATAGTATATAATGTATATGCCATCAATGTATGTGCTTCTGTTGAAATGATGATTATTTTTAACATTAAAGATAGATTTTACTAGATTTTTCAGAAATAAATAAATAATAAATATACTACGACAATACACTCATCGCCATCTAGCCCCAAAGTAAGCGTAGCTTGTGTTATGGGTACTGAGATGCCTGATGAATATTTTAATGAAATATACATAATACTTAGAATATACATATAAACACCCAAACACTGAAAAACATTCATGCTCATCACAGAAACATTCTCCAGTTGTGGGAATCGAACCCACGGCTATGGACCCAGAAAGCAGGATCGCTTCCCATTGCGCCAATCTGTATATATATATATGTATATAAGGCAACCATAGATACAGCGATCTCTTACAGGCAATCAAATAAAATCTAGCTTGTGTTATGAGTACTAAGATGCCTGATGAATATTTTTATGAAATATATACATAATACTTATAATATACATATAAACACCCAGACACTGAAAAACATTCATGTTCATCACAGAAACATTTTCCAGTTGTGGGAATCGAACCCACGGCCTTGGACTCAGAAAGCAGGGTCGCTACCCACTGTGCCAATCGGCAAATCTTATACTAAGTATACAAGGTAACCAATGTTCTGAAAGTTAGTTATTTATTTTTAGTTAGTTATTTTTGGTCATTCAAGGTTTAGTTCTTTGGTCACTATAATAATAATAATAATAAAACTTTAAATTTAGATAAAAATCCATACCTACAACAATAACAATTATCTTATTTACTATATTATAAACTGAAATTGGCCAAACCTATAAATCCCTACTAATATTATAAATGTGAATGTAAGTTTGTTTGTAACGCTTTCACGCAAAAACTACTTAACCGATCCTCATGAAACTTTGTACACATATTCTTGGAATAATTAGAGATTAATAGAAATTAAACATATATTATAACCTCTGTAGTACAAGAATAATTATTTAAATCGGTTATAATTTGTCGGAGTTATGGTATAAATCGTCAAACACTTTCATCCCCTCTTCCAAAGGAACCGAGCTTAATGCCGGGATAAAAAGTACCCTATATTACTTCTAACACTCCCAAGAATATGTGTACAAAGTTTCATGAGGATCGGTTAAGTAGTTTTTGCGTGAAAGCGTAACAAACAAACTTACATTCACATTTATAATATTAGTAGGGAAGTAGGGATAGTATAACAACAACTGATAATCCATCCAACCCATGCTATACAATTGAGAATCATATTACCTTATCCTTAAGGTTTACAATCATCTCCAAAGGGTCCATGATAAAGCGCGTCTGTGAAGCTCCGCCTCCTTCGGAATTTAACGTCACTTCTTCGCCCATAGACAGCGACAGGTCACATTTATTCGACCATAGGCACAACTGGAATTCAAAGTTATGTCACATCAAAAAATTTAGTTCCCTATAGGAAATCACAATTAACGCACATTATGAAAGGTAAGTTTCGATAACTAAAGGTAATTAGTTATCGAAAACTTACCTTGTAAAATGAATATTAGCATTTATCTAAAAAAAATTTTTTTTTATAAAAATATAAATATATAATCGCTACATAGCGATCTCCAGGTAAAAGGAAAATAGCTGTAGATTTAAGGTCGGTGGTGCAATAATAAATTCTCCTTATTATTGGTGATAGAAAATTTTTGAACTTTTTTGTACCAATGACTCATACAAAATGCACACATAAACTGAGTTTTTGTTGTAGGATATAGTAGAAAGTGTGTCTCCTATGTACATGATCACATGTAGAAAGTGATCATGTACATAGGAGCGAACCTACAACAACATTGCGACTCAATCATTACACAAATAACCTACTGTATTTAGACTGCAGAGGTCAGTGGAATTTACTGAATTAACAAACTTACCTTAAGCAAGGTAATGAAGTCTTGTTTCCTCTTGTCCTTATCGCTTGCAGGTAACATATTGACCAATTTATCGGCGACTAAGCACATCGGCTCTAGACTGTTTGTGAATGATTTGTCTTTTTGTTCATCGAACGGATCAAAGTCACTGAGGCCTTTGCTAAAATTTGAGAATGCTATTTGTGTAAAGTAAATTAATTTATTTAGGCATTAGTCTTAAAGGAGTACACAATGAAATAATGTACGAATATCGATGTAACATACTTAAAGGTCCAATCAAAAACATCTTTTTAAGCCGATTAAAAATATAATCTGATGTTAACAGCAATCAAAATCTAAAGGTACTTTAAATAAACTTGGCTAGGTAGGGGAGAAGTTTAGTAATCGATGTTATTTACTTGTATTTATTAAAGTTAATTTTAAAGGTAAGTTAAGTTACCATATAACTAAACTTACCTTTTTAAGCACCGGTAATAATTATAAGCAGTTACTGAACTGATCTTCATTGGTGAACTAAGCTGAAGTGGGATATATTTGTAAAGGTAAATTACATCAACTTAACTTTAATTCAAAGGTAACTTACCTCAACTCGCAGCCTTCCCTAAGCCTTCTATACACGTAGCACTCTGAGAATACCCATATATTTGTAAAATAGTATGGACTTTCAGCATTGTAAATCCATTGGTTCCATCGCTTAGCTTCAGGGGTATCTACTGTTAATTGGTCATACTTTTTGTTTGTTACCAAATCGTTTTTCAGTTTAGTTATGTACTGAATTAAACCACGGATATCCTCGTCCGACTGTAAATAATAATCACACTTCAAAGTCAAAGTCAAAGTCAAAAATATCTTTATTCAAGTAGGCTCATCGGTGGCACTTTTGATGCGTACATAAGAATTACACGGTAGTTAGATGATGGCGATAACCACATTCGTAATCTTAAAACTAAAGCTACGAGGGTTCCAAACGGGTACTGGTCTAAGAAGAAGCCCACAACAAACTAAGCCGGGTGTTTTTTTTTGTTATCACCATCTCACAATGTCATTTAAAATTATTAGAAGAGCAACCTGGTTAGAGCAATAATTCACACCCAAGCTTTTTTATCGATTACGTTGTCCTTTATACTATAATAGGACTTTTCTATAAGCTTACGTTTAATACAAACTTTGAACTTTTTAAGAGATTTTTTCTCTCAGTCGATCAGCCACCACACTGGTAGGTCGATTGCGCATTATTATTATGTCCATCGTTGGACGTCCACTGCTGAACATAAGTATTTTGTAGGGTGTTAGATTTTAACAGCTGTCTTGTTATAAGAGAGGAAAATCTTGCCCAGTCCCACTACTGGGCAAGCTGGGCGGTAATGGATTGATAATTGTGATGCAAAACCCAGGCTACCCAGCTAGTATGTTATCCCAATTATAATTATAAATGTGAAAGTGTGTTTGTTTGTTTTTTGTCCTTTACGCCCTAACCAAGCAGCCAACCAAATAGATTTTTGGCATTATCTCATCAACCCATTATCGGCCCACTACAGGGCACGGGTCTCCTCCCACAATGAGAAGGGTTTAAAGCCGTAGTCCACCACGCTGGCCCAGTGCGGATTGGTGGACTCCACACACCATTGAGAACATTATGTAGAACTCTCAGGCATGTAGGTTTCCTCACGATGTTTTCCTTCACCGCTGTGAAGCAAGTGATATTTTATTTAGGTACTTAAAAACGCACATAACATCGAAAAGTTAGAGCTGTGTGCTGGGATTCGAACTCGGCTCCCCGAATGTGAAGTCGAGCTCCTATCCAATGCGCTATCACCGCTTCAATTTCTAGAGAAACGGACGGTTCCCCCGGGATTAGTATAAACTGTAATAATAAACGCGGACGAAAACGCGGGTAACAGCTAGTCTAGAATAAAAAAAGAGAAACGGTCGACCTTACCGCTTTGTGTAACGACTTGATCTTCGAACTCTCCCGTGATAAGTAATCGATGACTTTAGTTAAAATAATTGGTAGACGTTCTTTTAACGAGTAGTACGCGAAGCTCCTGTAAAAGAAATATATTATTTTTTTAACTTACCTTTATTTACAACGTAAGGCCTTTGTGGGCACCTGGGATGACATTAAGGTGAATATAATAAAAAAAACAGTAATAAATGAAAGATGGAAAACAAAAAGAACCAAAATTAAGCAAGAATAAAAAAAACAGTACATATTTATAACTAGTCTAAAATAAGCGACATATAAAAGCGAATAAGAATCGAAAGCCGGTTGGCGCAGTGCGCAGCGACCCTTTCTTTCTTAAATATTAGTTTTCGCGAAGAGAAAATCCTACGTAGGGCCTGATTTGCACTTACAGGCTATGCCAAAGAGCCGTTAAAGATTGGGTTTTGCGAATGACCAATCACAGCCTCGAGCAAAGTCTTGTGCGTCGAGCAAATGTTGTGATTGGTCGCACCAAGGACGGAAACTTGAAGGCCTTAGTGTGACCTTCGCCTTAGGTAAGCATATCTATGCTAACACAAAACAAGTAAATACAGGTAAGTTAAATAAACCAACGAAACTATTCTGTTCAAACAACTAAAATTCATTTTATTATTTGTTCGAATCAGATACATAAACAAGGCGCTAAATGAAAAAAATTGCGAAAAAAAAAAAATCGATATAAATAAATAGAAAAATAAAAAAAAAGGAAAAAAGAAAAAGGAAAGAAATAAAAAAGGTACCGCCCGAACAGGGACTTGAACCCTGGACCCTTGGATTAAAAGTCCAATGCTCTACCGACTGAGCTATCCGGGCTACGTAAGCATCGACGAAAAAGTCAATGACACTATAAAAAAATCGACACACGGCACACAACCTGATTATATATATTTTGAACAATCATAGGTTTAGTTGATGTATATTGATCGAAGCTGATTTTTTACTATAATCTATGAATTTTGGCCCATAAAGGCAATTTTATATTATAAACGAATCTGCTATTTATGACCCATTAAATGAGAATGGGTTAAAGCTGAAAAGTGTATCTACCTACAGAAGTTCAATGACATTTTGGATAGTAATATTATGTACACGTCCTGTTACTACGAAATGTGTTTATTTATTCAAGTGATTATTATATTCGATCACGATCGACTAACATCTATAGGTTTATAATAAAACTGTAACGGGTCGAATTCTGTACATTGAAGATATTTTAAAAAAGTATATACGTTAGGCATCTGATTTACTTAGGAAGATTTCAGACTTTTTAGTTGTACTCTGCGACCTGTGTTTTTTTTTTTTTTACATTTGAAGACAAAATGTAAATCTACTTACAGGTAAACACCGCATGCAATAAATAGCGTTAAACTAGCTTACAACTACACAAACAAGATGAAAGTGTATACAGTGTAGGAAGGAAAAACAAAAGATTAAATTATTATACTTTGCTTAAAGCTAATTTCATTGATCTCCGGAATTCGGCCAGAGACCACAATGTATATCTACAATATTAAACTTGTTATAAAGTTGACATAACCTAGGGACTGGCGAGTTGGCACCCATAACTGTTGAACGGCGAGGGAAGGTTAAGAGGGTTTTAATAGGGTACCTTGGATATCTCATGGGAACTTTGTAACTAAAGCTCTGTAATAGATAAGAATAATTAATTTTATTATTAAGAATCTTGAATAAAAAAACGAGATCTAGTTTACTTCTACGTATATCCAATGATTCCATATTAAAAAACTTTAGACGATCTTTGTAACTTTTCAGTCTTCGGGCCTTGCCAGTCCCAAATGTAAGATGCCAAAGAAAGCGCTTTTGAACCCGCTCAATCCTAAGAATATGCGTCGAATAATGTGGTCGCCAAACGGTACTGCAATAATCCAAGATACTAAGTACTAGTGATTTATACAACAATATTTTTGTATTGGTTAAAGTAAATTCCTTACCATTACGTATCACAAACCCTAACATTTTTGACGCCTTTTTTATCACATTGTCAATGTGGGGTACGAAAGTTTGTTTTGCGCTGGCGAGGCCGCATTTTTATATTACTAACTGTCCCCAGTTTGTAATATAAAAATGTGAAAATGTGGTGGCAGACCTACCGTCAATATTCGATCTAAGCTCTACATCTCCTATATACCTACTATACTATTGATGAATTTCTTAATGGCAAGGTTGCTTGGAAGCAAGGCGCTCAGCTTTCATCTCACACAAGATAGAAAAATGATTGATAAATTGTAAAATTATGTTGAACATGAGCTGTAGAATCTGCCTTCCGAACCGGTGGTAGAGTCACTACACACAGATAGACTTGACGTTTCAAAAGTGCTTATATTAGGCCTACTGGAAATAATGAATTTTAAATCTTATATGGCGAGTCCTTCAAAATAATTTCAGCTGATTTAGCTGTTCCGGTCCGATAAAACTATTTAAGCAATCATAAATAATTGATTATGATAAGTAATAGTTACATTCATGCAATTTTATTCATAACCTGTAAATACCAAATTGTGTAAACATGTAAGATGTATACAATGGAACAGTTGTTGTACAAACAGTAAGCGTATACAATATTTGATGATTATACAATCATTATTTACTACAGTAATTTTGCAAGAAAATTTCAGTTGTGAGTTTAATTATTGTTGTAAAACATATAATTTGAATCAACAAATTTGAATCAATGTATTATATCTCTCTATGGCCGTGTGGTGACGGCAGGTCAGAATAAAAGACACCGACCTTCGTACTCCCGCGGGTGTCGTACGAGGCGACTAAGGAAATATAACAATGAACGGGAGGTAGCATCCTCCGTGGTACTACTACGATCTACTGCGATTAGCAACCCGTCTGTCCAGCGTGTTGGTCGTGGGCAAACTCTCCCGTTGGGAAAGGCATTTAGTCCAGCAGTGGGCTGATATAGGCTATTGATGATTTTGTCATTATCTATTATAATCATTCATCATCGTACGCCGTTTAACATCCCACCAACCAAAGTTCAAAGTTTGTATTAAACGTAAGCTCATAGAAAAGTCCTATTATAGTATAAAGGTCTACGTAATCGATAAAAAAGCTTGGATGTGAAAGGGTTGCTCTTCTAATAATTTTAAATGACAACGTGAGATGGTGATAACAAAAAAAAACACCCGGCTAAGTTTGTTGTGGGCTTCTTCTTAGATCAGGACGCGTTTGGAACCGTCGTCGTGCCTACTGGATACTGGTTAGATTCGATTTCGTTGGCACTTTTTCTATTAACATTTTTGTTTTCTGAGGATCTTCAGCGTACTGACTGAATTGTTAAAAACATAGTTTACATATATATAATTCTGTTTTCGGTTCGTAATTTCTAATTTTGGCAACAACTACGAGTATATTAATATCATATATCATATCAATCTGCGAGTTTTTTATCTCAATACAAGTCAACCCTTGACTGTAGTCTGACCTGATGGTGATGATGCAGTATAAGATGGTAGTCAGTTGGGGATATGGTATTATGTACCCCTCTTTCTACACGAAATCGCATCACAACGCTAAATCGCTTTGCTTTTTGTCGGTAGGGTGGTAACTAGCCAGACAAAAAGTTTTTTTTTTTTATTAACGATAGGCCAGCGTTTGACGACAATTATGCCCGTTAGAAAGCAATGATGACGTCTAGGTTGGAGCGCGCTTGCCTAGAAAAAGCCTATTAACTCTAGCCTTGAAGGTACTCTTATACGTGGCAGGAAACACAGTTGCCCTCACCGGGCGTTCCACATCCTAGCGGTACGTATCAGAAACGTGGATAAACAACGTTTAGTTAGTTTTGTGACAGAGGTCGCCGAGGAAAGTACTATCCTAACGTTCATAACTGACGTAAAGCAGCATTCTTGCAATGCTGTGTTCCGGTCTAAAGGGCGTGGTTTCCGGTGTAATTACGGGCACATGTGGCTTAACACCTACGCCTCAGGTTGTCGGACACAAGGCGACAATTTATAGACGTGTTTTTTTCATACCCTAAGTGTTACTCTGTTTTGTCCCTCAAATACAACCGTATCAAATTAAAAATAATATCATTTTGACATTATTCAAATCTTACTATCTGAGAATCAGGAACGTAAAAGAAGAACTGCAACAGTATAGTAGTAAATACCATCCCAACCAACTGGCAGTTCAACTCACCGTACCAGATTGTCTCAGCTGGCTTAAAAGAAAAAATATTCTAGACCTTAATAAATGCTAAACTAGTCTTTCCTCAATATCACAGTTTCCAATGGGAATTAATCATAAAATAATTAAAATATCTATGAACACATCTGCTCATAGTCAACGATTGATTGCAGGATAACAACAGAAAAAAAAAATTTACATTATTATGATAACATTGATATTACCTGTATAATTTAATTATTAACTGTTTCAATGCTTGCTCAACAAGATTTTGCAGACATGTGTAATGATTGTTCTTGTTGTGCACTTTACATTTCGCATGCTTAATAGTAGAATATGGAGGAATGTTATATTATAATAAGACCCTATTTCAGCAAATAAAAGCTCATATTCAGCAAATAAAATTACATTTCATTTCATTTATTAAAAAAATTAAAGAGGTACGCATTCTGTATCCGAGCACAACTATTTTTTATTTTACTACAACTGAACCCTTGTCTATAACCAGTTTGACTGAAAACTATACTCTCCGTAAACCTATTTTAAGATAACAGTTTTATCTATCAACATAAACAAAACTAGGCGATAGCTCAATCATTTATTATAAGTATATGTTAAACAATATTACCCCATAATGCCCCCGTATTTGATTAATATTTGCACCGCATTATCACGTAATGGAATCACTCAACCATAAAGCAATATAAAGATAATATTAGTTTATCGTAGAGTCTATAAAGACAGACATTTGAAATGCATTGTAACTGACAAAGTACAGCTTGGATGAAGTTCTATTTCTGTTTACATAAGTGTATCAAATACAATATGTACTTAGCTTGTAGGGCTAACAATCAAGAAAAATGAGAGAAGTGAAAACAGGGGTAATTTTTTAGTTATAAATTTAGAAATTTCTCTGATCTGGTCCAATGGGAGGCTTTGGCTGTGACTAGTTACCACCCTACTGAAGCAGACTTGCCATCATGTGATTTCAAAAAATTTCAAATTCATTAATTTCAAGTAAATCTAGTTTAACTATTTTATCGGCAGACTGAAAAATGATAGATAGGAAACAAAAAGAACCATAGTATTTATAGAATAGTACATATTTGTAACTAGTCTAAAAGAAGCGACATAGAAAAGCGAATAAGAATTGCGGTTGGCGCAGTGGGCAGCGACCCTGCTTTCTGAGTCCAAGGCCGTAGGTACGATTCCCACAACTGGAAAGTGTTTGTGTGATGAAGATGATTGTTTTTCAGTGTCTGGGTGTTTACGTGTATATTATAAGTATTTATGTGTATTATATTCATAAAAATATTCATCAGTCATCTTAGTACCCATAACACAAGCTATGCTAACTTTGGGGCTAGATGGCGATGTGTGTATTATATTTATTATTGTCGTAGTATATTTATTATTATTTATTATTGAAATGTCAAATCAGTCTGTTTGTAGTGAATGTTTTACCGGTTCGGCAGATTCTACAGAGTAGAGCCGTCAAAAACTCAGCAGATTGTTCATTTTCAACATCATTTTAGAGTTAACAATCTTTAGAATTTCCTATCTTGTGAGAGATGACAGCGGAGCTAGAAGAAATTCATCAATCTTATTGTAATCAACCACAATTTATTAAATATGTTTTACCACATTGATTTAGCAATGTTGCACAGAACCATCGGGTTTAATATACCTGACTCCTGCTTAATTCTTAGACTTTATTATGACCTTCTACCAGGTGAGATTGCAGTCTAGTGCTAACTTGTAGTGGAATAAAAAAAACAATGATTATTAACAATCTTGTAATTTATGTCTACCATTCGCACACCCTATTTCTAAGAGATAAGACAAGAAAATAATATGTAGACACAATTATTATAATCTTGCAGCATTTATTTTAAGCTTGATGTATTTAACCTTTCATATCATCAGTGTTTTACAAAAAATACAGAAAAAAAGTTTAATCCATATTAATATCATAAAATATGCAAAAGTGTGTCTTATTTAAAGGTATACTGGCCGACTGGCGCAGTGGGCAGCAACCCTGTTTTCTGAGTCCAAGGCCGTGGGTTCGATTCCCACAACTGGAAAATGTTTGTGTGATGAGCAATAAGTGTTTTTCAGTGTCTGGGTGTTTATATGTATTTTCAAAGTATTTATGTATATATAATTCATAAAAATATTTCATCTTAGTACCCATAACACAAGCTATGCTTACTTTGGGGCTAGGTGGCGATGTGTGTATTGTCGTAGTATATTTATTTATTTATTTATTTATACTTAATTGTCAACCATTTTAATTTTTGTCAGTATGCAATATTGACAAAATTTTAATGGTGGATGCAAACATTGTAAGCAAACCTGCATGCTTGAGAATTTTCCATAATGTTCTCAGTCTTTGATAACACACTTTCATTGTACACCACACACAGAATATTAAAAAAAAATACAATAGTGGGTGGTAATAAGTTGATGGTGACGATGATTATAAGAATAAAATAACTGGCCCTACTAGTTATTTATTTACCATTAACGTTAACATATCCTTGTGGTTAACATGTTTGAATACAGATCACAAGGTTCTGTTAAGAAATTCACAATATCAGACCGCAGAAATGGAAATAATAATTGTGTACCTCTAGATAGACCCAACCATGGAGCACATGAGGCTGTCTTTCTGTGATATCAACACAATTGATAATAAATGTTGAACCCATCTAGTTGTGTAATACAATAAATAAAATGTTAAATTTAGAAGCAAAAATAAACTCGTTGTGCAGTTTACTAGGCTACACAAAATTGCAAATTCATTCAAGGGCTATTGTATATTATTTTATGACAAATTACCAAATGAAATCTTTGAGATGTCTCTCAATAAGTTCAAAGTTTATATAAAACGTAAGCTTACAGAAAAATCCTATTATAATATTAAGGATTATTTAAACGATAAAAAAGCTTGGGTGTGAATTGCTCTAGCATCACAGCTTAATATAAATTTACTGGAAGATAGTGATAACAAAAAAAAAAAATTACCCGGGTAAGTTTGTTGTGGGCTCTTCTTAGACCAAGGCGTGTTTGGAACCCTCGTAGCTTTAGATTTAAGTTGGCGAACAAAGTTATCACCATCCCGTTACAATTATGTAAACAAATATGTATGAACGCTTCATAAGTGCCTGTGATAGGCCTACATGAATAAAGAAATTTGGAATTTGAATTTTTGAATTTAATACTTTTAGAAAGCTTTTAGAAACAATCATAGCTTACTTCTGCTGCTAGGCAGCATTATTGCAATGCTGTGTTCCAGTCTGAAGGTTGCAGTTGCCAGTGTTATTAGAGGGACACAAGTCTTAACACCTAGGCACGCCTGAGGTTGATGGACACCGTGCGGCATATTGCAGGAATTGTTCCTGGCATGTCGCGTTTATAGAAGATGGTAGAAACGCAACGATTCTATTTCAGATGGTCCATCTGATTGTAAACAATAATGACGATAAAGTAAAAGACCCACAAAAATGGAAAAAAACCCCTACTCTCTCCTTGTTATGGGGGTAAAAATAAATATGTAGGTACATACTTTTTAAACGTGCCTTGAAGTTGCATATTAAAAGGAGTTACAGTGTTCAGGAACTTTGCTTCTTTATCCACCTTTATGAACGGTCCACCGTAAATAAAATCCGCGGTAGTGGAAGTATCCTCATCGACATTTTCCGCCCGTTCTGACACCGAAGAACCTTTCGAGTTAACTTTCGAGATACGGTTTGCTGATGTTGAACTCATTTTTGTTAATTTTTATGCAGATTTTAATGTAATTAATATATATCACGAGGAATTTTCCATAACCGGATTGACGCGTTTACTTATGTGATGAAAACCGCGACTGGCCGACAGAGATTTTCATGTTTTATTCATTTTTGTTTAAAAATAAAATTGTCAATTTTGACATTGATTTGTTGTTACATGAAACGTCAAAGTGACATGTTTGCTGCTTGCAAATGAGGTGTAAATTCACGTTGCATTTATAGCGACAGATAAGTTCCGCCGCGCAAATCGCAATGACTAGATTTATAAAATTGAAATGATTCTGGTACTGGATTGTTTTACATTTTTCATAGCAAACTATTGTAAATACAATTACTTGACTAATGATTAAACCTTATGAGTCTATTACGTGCGTAAAATGAGCACGTCTACAAACAGAAAAAATAGCGTCAAAGATTAATAAAATAATCACATCGCTCAAATATAATGATTAGTTTTATGATTTTTCGAGGATTTTTCAGTACAAAAACTCCTAAAGGTCTAGTAGGTTTTACCGTAAATAAAATCTGTGGTGCCCTTTGGTGGCACCTCACTGGTAGCTGTGCCTAACCATTTTAAATCACTGAGTACTACTTACCCACTATAAGCAATACATTTTTTTAAAAAAGGAAATCTCAAACCTACTTACATTCCAAAAATTCCACTCATTTCCACATTCCTCGGTGTAACTATACGCATAACGGGATACCCTTCAGTATCTATAGGCCAATCGTAAGGCGCCATGATGACTATTAAAACTTGCTTTTATTTACAGCAATTTCGAACGCGTAATTTCAAAGATGCATGAACATGCGTATTTCGAAGCACAAAATAAACTGATATGAATTTAGTTTTGACCGTGGATCGGAACTAAAAATAAACTGACGTTCTGGCTCAATTTCTATTTTAACTAAAAATGAACGATAGCACCACGCGTTCTTACCTCGTTGGTTAAGTTAGCGTGTTCGACTACGGATTAAAAGGTCTTGGGTTCTATTTCGTGCCGAGTGGTGAACGCAGATACTGTTGTCAATTGCCACAACCACTTCTTTTCCCGCAAGTGTCGTACGCGGCGACTAAAGCAATAAGTATAACGAAATACAGCACCGTCCTGTGTCAAACTACTACTTATTAGTACTATCTACTGCGATTACCAAATACCAATCCGTCTGCGTCAGGAGAAATATAGTTCATTCCCTACCGACATGCCCATCCCAACATCATCCCCGTTTTTCGGTGAGAAGACACGTTTATATAGTTAAAACCCGTTAACCCACGTCGGAACGGCGTGTTGGATTATTGCTCTATTCTTTGAAGAAAGGCTGGCAGGTGCCCAGGTGCAGTAGATTAAGATGCTGAGGTTGATATTCACTCTTCTACCTGTAATTCCACACGCAGTAGGTGTGTGTACCGCAAAGATGTTTTAATTGCCGGTGTAGTTATGCGGGCACGGCTATGCCAAAGGTTGATGGGACACGTAGCGGTTTTATGACGTTGTTAGCGGTTGCCCACCTGGCTGATACCTACGCTACGCCATAAACATGTTCTGACGTCACTAAAAGATTCATTAATATTGAATTTCTATAATTCGTTACAATATTTATCTGAATATTAAATAGGTAATATAAATTAAATTTTGAGAAATCACTTACCGGAAACTAATATCGTAAAATATTATTATTGGTTCGTTTTGGTGTCAACATTGTAAACGGTACCCGAGCCGTACAAAAGTAGAAGCATTATCTTCTCAAGCATTCATTCTGTATCAAGTAATTGTAGGGGGAAATTACTCGATTCATCATCATCAAACCGATCGACGTCCACTGCTGGACATAGGTCTATTGTAGGGAGTTTCAAATTCCACGGTTTTGTGCCGCTTGAATCCAGCGGCTACCTGCGACGCGCCTAATGTCGTCCGTACACCTCGTCGTGGGTCGACCAACGCTGCGTTTACCAGTGCTGGGCTGCCATTCCAGCACCTTGGGACCCCAACGTTCATCCCTCCTCCGAACTATGTGCCTCGCCCATTGCCACTTCAGCTTCGCGACTCGTTGAGCTATGTCGGTAACTCTGGTTCTTCTACGGATCTTCACATTTGTCGGGGACCGGGGTTGGCAGCAGAATCTCTGCCGGAGATTCTTAACACCCCTTGTCCCCCCGTTACCATAACCGCTGCCAGAGTTAGGAATAGCGGGTCCGCTGGGAACTAGGGACTGTGGTTTTATTCTCCTTTCCCATTAGGCTGCCAGTCCACCGGAGCGGAGCGAGGCTGCGGAGCCGAGAAACGGAGAAATATTAACCAATAGGATTGCACAAAATCTCCGCTCCTCTTAAGTGGACAGGGACTTGCGAGCTAGTTTCAAAAATTATATAAAACCCGTAAGCGGAGCGGGGAAACGGGGCGGAGAAACATGTGCGGGGAAGCGCGGCGGTGAAATCGTCATTTGGTGCCTAGCTCTGCATTTTGAAAAACACAGCAACTCCGCACTGTATTACTTTCTCACTTCGCTCCGGTGGACAGACACAGTAGTTAGGTAGGTACGCAACTCCTCTCCGCATTAGTCCATTTCTCAGTTCCGCTGCCTCGCTCCGCTCCGGTGGAATTGCAGCCAGATATGCCCGATAATGACCACGCTGGGCAGGCGGGTTGGTCATCGCAGGGCTAGACTGATCGCCCCGGCGTCGCTGCTGCCCGACACCGGTCTGTGCCATTTGTTCAGCCTAGCCAATTCAAAGTGGTTATACCGCCACTTGTCGATCGCCAAAGCCTAGTCAGTAAGACGGCAGGGTACACCACGGGCAGGTGAGGATGGCAATTTGGGAGGCTGACTGCTTGATTATATGTCAAATGTAATAAGTGAAAACTAGTATAAGGCTGCCAGTCCACCGGAGCGGAGCCGAGAAACGGACTAATGCGGAGCGCAGTTGCGTACCTACTGTCTGGTTCACTTAAGAGTAGCGGAGATTTTGTGCAATCCTATTGGTTAATATTTCTGTTTCTCGCCTCCGCTCCGGTGGACTGGCAGCCTTACTCCCAAGTCCTATCTCCACGTTTTCCAACGTGTTTTTGTTGGATGCCTTGCGAAGAGATGCAGTTTGGTTTTCGACTAAACTTCTGTTTGTGGTCTGTCCATTATTACTATAAATAATATAAAAACACATCCTTACCGAATCAGTGAAAAATAGATTTATTTTGAAATCATATTTTTGCATAAAAGTGTTAAAAATAAAACCTTAAACAAAAATTAATAAAATTTATTATAAAAAACACACCATTAAAAATTGTTTCACAAAATTTAGTTCACCCTACAGGTGAATTAAAAATCATTGTTTTGCATTTCTAACAAAACCACATGCCTATTTTTTTTTTCTTAAAATTAGGAAGTAGGTACTTAGTACTTACTACCTACTCAAAGTTAGTACTCAACATAAAAAGTAACACAATTCAAAATTGTTCCATTAGCAATACCTAACCTAGTATTCATTACCAACACAATTAATGTTAAAAATTAGCATTTTTTATTAATATATGTAATAACAAATCTTTAAAATTCAAAACAAAATATACCTTAAGGTAAGTATCAGTTATTTTAAAACTAAATAAATACACAAAACTTAAAATTCCAAATTGTTACATTTTCATTCTGAATTTTTAAAGCCAAACAGTAACTATTTTGTTGATACAACAATGTTTAAAAATTCAGAACAATTATACTAAGGTAAATAAATATTGATTTTTCGAAAATAATCAGAATAAAGGTGCCTTCTTTGAGAATTGAGTTAATTAAGTTGTACATATAACAAATTAAGATTACATGTCTGAAAGCACAGTCGTACATGTTTATTTGTATATAATTTGTACAAGTGACTGGAGATTCTGTTGTACACGAAACGAAATATATATATATTAAATATCTTAATATATATAAATCTCCTGTCACGATGTTTGTCCGCGATGGACTCCTAAACTACATAACCGATTATAAATTAAATTGGCACACCGTGAGCAGTCTGCTCCAACTTAAGAGATAGGATAGCTTAGATCTTTAATTATAGTCGCAATTTTATTTTATTGCAAATTATTTGTCTATAATTAATTGACAGTCACATGTTATATATATATATATATATACTAGCTGTTGCCCGCGACTTCGTCTGCGTTTGATTTTGTTTTTAAAGTATTCAGTATCGCTAAGCCTTAAATGACTATAGTAGTATATATATAACATGTGACTGTCAATTTATTATAGACAAATAATTTGCAATAAAATAAAATTGCGACTATAATTAAAGACCTAAGCTATCCTATCTCTTAAGTTGGACCAGACTGCTCACGGTGTGCAAATTTAATTTAAAATCCGTTAAGTAGTTTAGGAGTCCATCGCGGACAAACATCGTGACAGGAGATTTATATATATTAAGATAGATATATATATATATATATATATACTATTATACTCATTTAAGGCTTAGCGATACTGAATACTTTAAGAACAAAATCTAACGCAGACGAAGTCGCGGGCAACAGCTAGTATTATATATATAGTGTTACAAATGTTACAGATGTCTGTGATAGAACTGTCAAGTTTCGTTTAGAGATTTATTCTAGTTTATGCTAAGTAATGTCTCTTAGACAGATACACAGGAATATAAGGGGAACTGTTATCTCCACATTCGTCATGTTGCTATCAAATCAATTGTTACGTCAAATTTGACGCCCTCTTAAATTTTTTATGTTCAACTATATGATACCATTTAAAATATTAGTTTACTTAATTCATATAGGTATAACACACAAAAATTTCATATTTTAAAATATAAATTAAATTATTATTAATAACGTCAATATGGCAACCAATTTGTATATAATATCGAAAGTGTGTACTGGCAACACTAATATATTTGATGTAGCATCAAATGGTTATGTTACATCTATTACATAAACCTATTGTTTGTTCCTTTTAAAATCTTTTCCTGCATGTGTAAACCTTTTTTGGTCAATTAAAATATTATTTTTATTTAATATGTGTGTATCAGAAGAGCTAAAATTTTGATACAATTAAATTCATACCAATCTACATATTAAGGGTGCAAACAGTTATCTTATGTAGTAATCATATTGAACCTGGGTACGGAACACTTCGCACACAAGTCCAACTCTGACTTTGCACTGTTTTAAACTCAATAAGCAAGATTGCGAATGCAAGATTCGCCCTAGGAAATCGCGAATCATTTACAATCATTAATCGTTAGGTACCAAAATAACAATATAAAATTAATCACTCTATCCTAGCCAATCTGTACATATTTATTAAAAAAAAAACGCTCAAAAATTCTTTTATAAAATATGAAAAACTTAAAACAACTTCGAGTACTTTAAACTAATAAAATAATAAAACATGTAAGAATTGATGAGATTTTTTTAAAGAAACCCTAAATATCAAACTAAAAAATTTTATCAAAATAACAAATTTTTTAGTAAAGATTTTTTTACCAACTTTTCGCCAAGAGCGCTGTAAAAATTTAGACAAATTTAAGCTTTAAGTAAATAAGTTCGATTTTACTGCGTTAGGGACATAACACGAGTTTCTTGGTCGGAATAAAGCTAATTCTGTAGCCTTAGTATTTAGTAGATTTGCTTGCTCGAAATAGAGTAACAACTCTGTATCGACCAAGTAACATTGTCTTAATTTCACTTACAATACAGTCGAATATACTGTACTTCTGATTTTTGATTTACAAATGTTCTGTCAAAGCTAGAAAAAGGCAAGTTTGAACTTTAAGACTATATGTAAATAGGATAAATTTTACTTCAATGGGAACTGAGAAACGACTCAACGAGCGAGCGAGCAAATCTTATACTAAGGCTACTGCTGTACACAAAGCTCGAAAATAAAATAACTAAATTGACAGAGCACAAAAAGTAATACAATTTTTTATACAATGATACAGAGTGGAAAAGGACGGCATTACTTTTAATTTTGTCAGTATACTTTGGCAGAGACTTGTGAACAACAGTATTAGAAATAGTATAATATCTAGAAATACTAGAAAACAATAGTTAAAATTTCTTTGTTTATATAAAGTTCTTTTTTAGGTAAACTAAAAAAATAAACAATCTTCACATGCCATGTAAAAATTACGCATGAAATATTCTGAGCTTTGTACTTAATAGTCATTTAATATTTTTGAATTTTTATGGAAAATTGAGTTTGATTTCAAGGTCACGTTTATTCTGCGCAGGTTTTACACGTATCTCTGTTTATTCAAGCTTGAATTTGTATGTGTGCTGCTGCACACACTTTAAATGCAGTTTTTATAAAATAAATGCATAGTATTAAGTACCTAAATAATTAATATACAACATCTCCAGAGAGTTATAGTTTTGTAAATTACTTCAAGGAACAGAGTATGGGTATCTTATTCTAAAGTTATTCCCAAGTAATCAGTGTTCATTTTATTTAGTTGCTAGATTTAGTCTTTTAAACTAATAAAATGATTGAGATCAGTGTATTTGTAGTCAATATTAAAATCTGTTAATATTTCTCGCATTACTGCTTATATCTATGCTATAAGATTAAAAATGTAAATTGTACTAGACAGTACAGTCATTATCATTAGTCATTTTTTTTTGTTTTTTTTTTTCATTAGTTAAAAATATGTTTTTATACTATATTTATCTAGTCAAAAAGTATTTAAAATTAAAAATATTCTCACGATGTTAAGTATCAGTCATTTATTTGTAAATTAAGTATTATCGATAAAAACGTATGAATTATTTATTTGTCAAAACTAAAAAAATATATTTTACGCATAATTTTTCGTCAATGTTAATATTCGATGGTAGTCAAAAGTACTATATAAAATAATCTTTAATTATCAAGGTTTTCTTTATATCGGTCATGATTTAAAAATAAATTTAGTCACTAAAATATAATAGAAAAAGAAAATAAAATATTGTATTTTCGTCTAGAAATTGTTAAGTGTTTTACAGGAACTTTTTTTTAAATGGTTTTTTAGGCTTTTTTTTATAAAAATAACACCTTGCATTGCATGCCACACCTACAGCATCTGTTCCGCATCACTGTCGATGGCAGGGCTTATCCCTGCCATAGATATTGGTTTGTATTCGTCTTGTTTCGTTTTGTACCATCACTCTTGATACGTGTGCTTTTCAATGTAATGGTCGTAGATTGCAGAGGTTTGCCATTGTTACAGCTCCGTAGTACTGGACAGTAGGTTCTGAAATCAAAGAATATAGAATCACTAGCTGTTTCCCATTATTACTGTTTCTTACAAATGATGTGGGAGCCGCTTGTTTTCCTGGGATTAAAAATAATCTTTATCAAATATACCTTTCAACTTACTCTATGCCAAAAATAATGTCGATCGGTTGCTTAGCGAGGCGTAAAGTACGGACAAAAGAACAAACACACTTCCGCATATTTAATATTAAATAAATACATACATCGCCATCTAGCCCCAAAGTAAGCTTAGCTTGTATTATGGGTACTAAGATAGCTGCTGACTTTTTTTATGAATATAATACACATAAATAGTAAATACTTATAATGTACAGATACACCCACTTAAAAAACATTCATGTTCACCACAAATACATTTTCCTGTTGTGAGAATCGAACCTACAGCCTTGGACTCAGAAAGCAGAGTCGCCTGTCTATTTTATTGGAATGGATTAGACAAACTAAATTTTTAAATGATAACAAAAATGTATTCTTAATTAAATGCATAAAGAAGCGGTGATAGCGCAGTGGGTAAGAGCTCGACTTCACTTTCGGGGGGCCGAGTTCGAATCCCAGCAGGCACCTCTAACTTATGTAAGATATGAGCGTTTTAGGTAATTAAAAATATCACTAGCTTCGACTGTGAAGGAAAACATCGTGAGAAAACCTGCATGCCTGGGAGTTCTACATAATTTTCTCAAAGGTATGTGGAGTCCACCAATGCGCTCAGGGCCAGCGTGGTGGACTACGGCCTTAACCCCTTCTCATTGTGGGAGGAGACAAGTGCTCTGTAGTGGGCTGGTAATGGGTCGATATGATGATGATTCTTAATAGAAACATTTTTAAATTTAAGAAAAAATGTGACTGCAATAATTTAAACATTAGAAGTAAGAATAAACTTACAGTGCAATATACTAGGTTACATAAAATTCATAATTCTTTTAAAGGAAATTGCATACCATTGTATAATTAAACTACCCATTGACATCTTGGAGATGTCTCTTAAAAAGTTCAAACTTCGTATTCTACTACTACGTAATGGATAAAATGAGAATGTGAGATGGTGATAACAAAAAAACAACCGGCTGTTGGTTGTGGGCTTCTCCTTAGACCAGGACGCGTTTGGTACCCATCTGACTACCGTGTAATTTTCAGGCCTACTTCAATAAAGATATTTTTGACTTGACTTTGAATAAGACTGGTTTTCGTGGCACTAGTGTCGTATTGTATTTACTTTATAAGTAATAATTAACTTAAAAAAAAAACTCCAAAATGCCCTTCTACTGGTGTCAATCTAAATTGCACCTGTGCAAAGCTAGGCGATTCAATAGATACAATTAAATAAAAAACTTACATCGTATGAGCATCGTCACCCGTGGCGCCACATGTCATGCATACAAGCTCCCTCAATATCGGACAGGTAACTTTATATTTGTTCCCAATCTTCTCTTTGACGCAGTGGTCCATATAAACACTTGCAGTTTCACCGTTCTTACGGCAGAACATGCACATTTTGGATGGACCGATTTCACCATTGCTTGAAGAAGCTCCTGTGTGGGAAGGGTTATAAGGAGGTTTGAATTGAGGATACAGGATCTTTTTTGAAGTCGGTGACAGGTTCTCGGGGTAACAAATCCTACTTGTAGTTGGTGACAAGTTCTTGGTATAACAAAGCCTATTTGGAGTTGGTGACATGTTCTCTGAATAACGATTTATATTTAAACCAGTTGGTGGCTGGTTTTCGATAAATTGTAATCTCTTTGAAGTAGTTGGTGACAGATTATCAGTATATTGTAACCTATTTGTAGTGGACGGTGACAGGTTGTCAGTATAACGAATGGTACTCGATGCTGGTGACACACTCTGTGACAAATATGACACTGGCACTACAGAGGATGTTGGTGATATTTTGTATCGAGAGTTTGCTGGGTAATCTGCAGTTTTTTTCACAGGAGTATGGAATCCAGAACATTTTTCATTGGATGGGAATAATTCGTACGGCATTTGGGTAGGTTCTGGAGTCTTTGGCTGCCATATACTGTAATCAGTGTCAGTTTTTAGTTCTTCGTTACCAGACAGTCTGGAATGACAACCAAGAATTTTACGACCTACAATAGCTCTATGACGTTGTAATTGAAATGGGGTATCATGTATTTGATTATAATCATTACTTTGGTGTTGATGCACTGGAATATTGCTATCATAAGGTATAGTACTTAAACTGTTGTAGTGTCGAGGTGTGACACCTGGCACAGTTCTGTCAAACAGACTGGTATCAAACTTTAAAGGACGACTGTCATAAATTGGGGGAGAGTCGAAATTATTATAGAAGATAGGTCGGGAGTCATGCAGTTTACTGTCATATGTTTTTGGGGTATCAGATCTTGTCCTACTATGTTCAAAGTGTTGATTTATTTGTAATGGTGTATTGAAGTAGGATTCCGGAGATGTGGAATCCGTTGAACTGGAATATCTATTGGCAATTGGAGTCTGGAAAGGAGAATTATAGGTATTGGATGTATCACCATCTGAAAAATTGTTTTATCGCAAAGGTTAATAAAAATACAGATTTATAGTATCATCATTGAGGAACCAAGGAGATGCACCATCGCCTTTAAACAGAGCAACACTAACAGGAACATGTCCCGCAATAAGCCGTCAACCAGAGGCGTTGTTAAGCCTCTGGTGTCTGTATTACACCCACAACCACACCCTTCAGACCAGAACACAGCGTTGCACAATGCTGCTTGGTGGCAGAAATAAACATGGTTGTAGAACCTACTTTCTTGGACAAGCAAAGTTACTTCTAGAATACCTCTATTATTTATAGCATGCAAAGCTTCACCATACTTCAATTCTAGTTTGCAGGATGCAATAAACTCTACAACTAATCAGGTGTAAGTTATAATTAACTGAACACAAAAAATACCAGTCTGATAGTATTATCTTTAAAGCACTGAAAAATGGTTAGGACAAACTCTGCTCCCTTATATTGTCCATCCTGTTACAGGCTTAGGCCACATTGCTTTACCAGCACAATAACTGACACACAAGCCAGTGGATAGGAATGAATAACAATCTAAGACACCTGACATTGGCTAATCTGTATAAAGCTAGAAAAAAAAAAAAAACTATCAATGGCACACAGTACAATCTTTATTAGATAGGTACTCTCGAGGGATTCAACATTATTTAATACACAACTGCCATGGACTTGTGGTTGGAAGGTTCAACTACAGTATTCTAAGTTTGATTCTTAACTTGGATATATTGGGCTTTAGAAGAAGAAAAATGATTTTCAATCTTGTGCCATTTGATTATGTTTACCTGTGTTTCCCTGCAACTATAACTAACATGTGGTTATATTGTTAATGCCCACAAACTCACATTAGAGCAGCCAGGTAGGTCCCTAAGACTCTCTTCTGTGATGAGGCCTGTGCTCAGAATTGGGATGATGATGATGATGATTACATAGGAAAGCAATTTGTGATTGAATAATTATTACAAGTGATGTACATATCATAATCAATATCTCTCTCATAGAGACCCTGGCCCTTTTAATTGCCCTACCTACTACTTATTAGTTGTAGCCCAATGAACCACAAATGAAAGTGAACTTATCAGTAGATTAGGCATACTGCAATAACTTAATGAGATGTTGTATTTAGTATGTGAGTTATGGTCAAGAAGTAAGCATATAAAAACCTAAATTCCTAGATTTACCTACGTAAAAAGCTTCGGTATAAATGATTGCTCTATTATTAGCTAATTATTGTTTTATTTCACGCAAACGGTGATAACATAGATCCGGCTAAGTTGTATCATCGTACGTGCTATTTTACTTGTGTAGTTAACTATGTTTCATTGAATTCATACCAGAAATGGGTAAATGAGACATTGCATAGCATAAAAAAAAAGTAAACAAAACATACCCATCCTATTTGTAGGAAGAAACCAATTTGCTTCACTGCCGTAATCAACCACGTTTTTCGAAGGAAACATTGTATTCTGGAATATCAAAACATTTTAATTTATAATATTTCCCTATTTTCCGATTTTGTTTTCATAGTAAAACATTAAAAGTTAGCCATTTTATTCTTGAGCGTTTAATCATTGAGAACTGTAGCGGAAATGAATCATTTTACAGCTTTTTTTTTAGAGTTTAATAACAGTCATAATTTAGAAAAAATTAAATGATTTTAAATATTTCTTTGCAATTTCAGCCACAAAATATTTATTGAAGAAGGCTTCTTTAAGAAACGAAAAAAAAAGAATTGTTTACTCTATAATTTTATTTCTAGGGCGGTATTTTCAAATGCTCGAGCGGGTAAAAATTGGGAAACATAACACGATATACATATAAATAAACGTTATTTCGATTTAATTTATTATTTAATGCCGTTATAGTAATTAGCGTAGACTAACGAATTGAAAGTCTACGTTTTCATACTTTACGTTCTGCTCTAGTACGTATCAGTGAAGCATTTACTAACTATTAATCGTTTTTATATGCCTTAAAATATAGAGATAGGTCTATTTCTTTCTATTTAATAGAATCAGTCAATTCTGCTAAAAAAATAATACACAAATTCTCATTTGAATCGATTTTCAGATCGCAAAAAGAAGTAATAATATTTATTACAAATTACAATGTTTGAATAATTAAACTTACATTATCCAATGTTTTTCGGTACCGGAGTTGAACCATCGAAGATCCTCTCTGTTCAAACTTTTCTCCAAAACTGATATTTTTCATACCGTATTCGCTTATTGTCGGCGAGACCAAAAGACGCCGACTTTGCTCAGGGCTGCCAGATTTGATAGAAAATGTTTATTCTATAATTTGTTCAACAAATCTTTATAATAATTTCAAATTCAACTCAAGATGCTGTGTGTAACCAGCATCCGCATTTTCTTTATGCTCTACTGCTCGGCAAATACCTCTATCATTCTAACGAAAGTAGTATGTCACTAAAAGGGCTATAGGTACCTAACCACAAAATATATTTCGGAGAGTATGCTCAGGACCTATTTGCTTTGGTTTCCATTACATCTGCAACGTGCATATTACTTGACTACATAAAATAAAGTAATTCATTTCAAGGAAATTGTATACAATTTTACAATAAACTACTAGTTGATATCTTGGAGGTGTCTCTTAAGACAGCATCTCCTGAGGATGCTCCGGTTTCGGAGAGAAACGTGCGTAGAGGGTACATTGCCGAGGATCTGTTTGGTGGGCCGTGTAGAGTTTACGGATTGAAGAAATTATAAATTACACCATACAGATTCTCCTGCTGTTCGCGGAGTATAGCAAATTAAGCTTAATTTTCATAATATATTATGGATTTCCGCAAACTATCGCTCGCTTCTATCCAATATTGGACAACCGTTGGTTTAAATCACCGGCGTCAAAAAATAATGACGAAGCTAATTTATGCGATTTATAATTTTAAATTTTGGCAGCCCTGCATTGTTTAAATCCTGCACAAAGCAATACCGCTTTGTTTATAAATTACCGGACGGCACGTGTCGACTGTAGTTCGCTTTTCGACGCAAGATGGCGTTCATCATCATCACATCAACCGATAGACGTCCACTGCTGGACATAGGTCTTTTGTAGGGAGTTCCAAGTTCCACGATTCTGAGCCGCTTGGATCCAACGGCTACCTGCGACGCGCTTAATGTCGTCTGTCCACCTCGTTGGGGGTCGACCAACGCTGCGCTTACCAGTACGGGGCTGCCATTCCACCACCAAGATGGCGTTATGTTAGGTTAAATATTTATTAAAAAATTAGATCCAAATAATTAACAAGTAAAGTATCTGCAATATGTAGTCAAATTCCACAAAGGTTCTGCAAACAAAACCGGCACAAATAGACTGTGGTTTTCTTTTCGACACAAGATGGCGTGTTGAAGAACGTGGGGATAGGACTTGGAATAATAATACTATTTTTAACACGCTTTTATTAGCTTCACCTGTATGTATGTTTGTATGTAACCGACCCTTTGAGCTCGATTTTGTCCTACTTTGAACGATCAGATTTGTTCACTTTTTACATTTGACATAGGTTTAATCCAGCAGAGTTTCCCCCTACAACTACTTGATACAGAATGAATGTTTGAGAAGGTAATGCTTCTACTTTTATACGGCTCGGGTACCGTTTACAATGTTGACAACAAACCGAACCAAAAATAATATTTTACGATATTAGTTTCCGGTAAGTTATTTCACAAAATATATTGTTATTTGGAAAACATTAATTATTTACACAAGTATTATTACGAATTATATAAAGCAAAATAGAACTATTAAAGCAAAATGAATTAATGAATCTTGTAGTGACGTCACAACATGTTTATGACGTAGCTCTGACGTTGCTCTAGAGCAACCGCTAACATCCGGCCATCCTGATACAGCCGTCTCCTACGGTAGTGCGTAGCTCTGGCAACATCTCTGTTTGCGCTTCATCAGAGCCTGGAATCAGAAAGAAGTCGAGCAGTAACGGGGCTTTCACATATTAATTAGAAGATAGGCAGCGGTCATCAACAATAACGGTATGTTTTTTGCTATAATATTATTATTTACTTCACGCGAAATTGATGTAGAACATGGGCAACTAAAAAAGTCACACAGATTTCTTATTTGGTAGAACACACAGTTATTAGTTCCGGGAAGGTCACAGATATTGACTAGTAGGCCACACCGGACATTTGGGAGGTCATACAGGACGTATTGAGTTGGTCAGATAAAACGCGTTGGTGACACAGATTGATCGTGTTGGTCACGTAGACCCGCGGTTTTGGTCACACAGACTCACAGCTTTGGTCACTCAGACGCACGGCTTTGGTCACACAGACGCACGGCTTTTGTCACACAGACGCATTGCTTTGGTCACACAGACACACTGCTTTGGTCACACAGACACCACTGTGGTGTGGCGCCAGTAACTTTCACGAGCTACTGGCGCCAGTAACTTTCATGAGCTAGCTACTGGCGCCAGTTACTAGAGCGAGTTACTGGTGCCAGCAGCTAGCTCGTGCAAGTTACTGGCGCCAGTAGCTAGCTCGAGGCAGTTACTGGCGCCAGAAGCTTGCGCAAGTTACTAGTGGAAGTAGCTCGTCCAAGTTACTGGCGCCAGTAGCTCACGCTAGTAACTGGCGCCAGTAGCTCGCAAAAGTTACTGGCCCCAGTATCTCGTGCAAGTTACTGGCGCCAGTAGCTCGTTCAAGGAACTGGCGCCAGTAGCTAACTCGAGGCAGTTACTGGCACCAGTAGCTCGCTTATAAATTTAATCAGGTAACCAGGGAGGTCGTCATTCCCATTTCTGAAAGGAAAGCCGCTTTGTCTGCCAAACACCAGCGACATATTCTTTATGCTATTCGACGCTAGATTGCGTAACGTTAGTACATACATACAGTTGATCTATATAATTGAAGTCGTTGGGTTAGTATTAATATTTACTCAAATAATTTTTATAATTTTTATAAATGTTTTTACCTACACTTGGAGGAATTATCAATTTTATAAATTTGAAATGTATATAAAAATTTTCGGAACCGAAAGGATTTGATCCTGCGACTCTCTGGCAATCGCGGCCTGTAACTCAGACTCAGCACTCTGAGCGCTTTATCAATTAAGCTACGGCTCTCCTGCCGTCGATGCCGAAATTAGTATATGCCTTTCACATCAGTCTTATAGCGCTCAGGCCGCGATTGCCAGAGTCGCAGCTTCAAATCCTGTCGGTTACGAAAATTTTTATTAGCATTTTAACTTTATAAAATTAACTCAAACAGTATTCGATTGTCATCGATTGCAAGCGAGCAAATTTTGTACTAAGGCTATAGGTTATAGTTTTTTTGTTTATTATTTATTCGTCCACAGTTAGCAATTGACTGCCATCGATATAAATCTATTGACATCGTTGTTGACCGCAGTCTTCCCTGGGAGTAGGTGATGATGCAGTCTAAGATAGTGGGCTGATCTGTTAGGTGTATGGCAGTTATAACAAACCTTAAACCTTCGGCTGAAACGCTAAATCGCTTTTAGCATATTGGATAGAAGCAGGCGTTTCTTTGCGGAAATCCATAATATATTATGAAAATTAAGCTTAATTTGCTATACTCCGCGTAAAGTAGGAGAATCTGTATGGTGTAATTTATAATAACTTCAATCCGTAGACTCCACACCAAACAGATCCTCGGCAATGTACCCTCTACGCACGTTGCATCTCCTGAGCATCCTCAGGAGATGTTGACTTTACAATTAATTATTGTTAAGCTTTTACCATGTCTTTGTTTCTAGATGCTGAAGATTCTGAAATCATAAATTCCAAATTTGTACCCGGGACTTCCCACATACCTATAAGTCCTCAGCGCTCACCGATGTGCCAGGGAAGTCGTCAAACAGACTTTAGAAGCCACAAAAAAAGTTTGAGCAGTCAACCTCAATAAGACAATTTGTAATGAAAAATTATCGTTATCATAACAACCCATTACTTTGGCGCTACAAATTCAAATTCAAATTTTTTTATTCATGTAGACCTTATTACAGGCACTTATGAAGCGTTCATACATTTAACATGTTACACTAATGTTAGTGATGGTGATAACTGCATTCGTTAACTTAAAACTAAAGCTAGGATGGTTCCAAACGCACCCTGGTGTAAGAAGAGCTCACAACAAACTTAGTCAGGTTTTTTGTTGTTTCTAAAAGCTAACGTTATATATAAACTTCGAACTTATTGAGAGACATCTCAAGGATTTTATCAAGTAATTTGTTATTCAGGGAACTGGTCTCCCCCCACAATGAAAAGTGGTTGGGGCCGTAGTCCACCACGCTGGCCCATTGCGAATTGGAGAAGTTATCATAAAATAAATAAAATATCAAACAACACTCATAGGACTGATTGCAGGAAAAAAAGAAATCCTCAAAAACTACCCCGTAAAGGCGGGGATGGCACAGCGAAGATATTATCCTGGCAAACGAACTCCCGTACTCGTGTAGTACGGGGTCACAGAGCAAATATTTTCACACATTGCATGTAATTAAACATTTCGCGGAAGACAAGGCGTTAGCACACTGCCATTATTAACGCTTCTTCGGTAGGGGCACCATGACACGTGATACGGTGGGATATTGTCAAAGTCATAGTCAAAGTTAAAAATATCTTTACTCAAGTAGGCCCATAGGTGGCACTTTTGAAGCTTCGAGGGTTCCAAACGCGCCCTTTATTAAAAAAATTAAAATATTTTTTCCGTTTAGTACAGCAAAATAATACATTGAAATTGGGGTCATCCTAGTAAGTTACTAGTATTACTACTAGCACTTGTGTCAGGCGGCCCCGCTCTTCCATAACATAATATACAAATTAAATTTAATAAGTAGATCAAAGTTATATAAATCAAAATTAAGTATAATTTTAAGTTATAAAGGTTAACGAAAGATAATTACAACATGTGTGTCTACTTGAGGTGCGTTTGTGTGTGTGTGTGTGTGTGTCCCTGGTCTAAGAAGAAGCCCACAATAATAATAATATAGTTTAGTTCTTTCATCAAAATTGCACATATAATGAGTTGACGAACTGGCTACCCTAGCTAGATTTTATCTGTGTCAAGGATAACCAGCCCTCGCCCTCGGAACATACATAGACAGATTGAAATTAAGACATTACTATTATGTAGCTTTAATTGTAACTTAAAAGAAGAAAAAGGAAATAAAAAAATAGTTAGTAAAGTGTGTGTGTGTGGTTAGGTTACATTTAAAAGATCACTTTTAGTGATAAGGCTGCCTTTGCACCCTAGCACTAAGTACTATTACTGTTTTCGTTGTTTTTGTGTTTTGTTGCAATAAAGTTTTTCTATTCTATTCTATAATATGATTCACTCATTCACTCAAAGATGGCCACCCTAGTTGTTAAGCAAGTTCCCATATTATGCATAGCTATGGAAATCACTCTGATTTATACTGAGAGATAGGTTTCTCCATTTCTCGGCCGAAGACGTTGAAATTGGGTAATGGTAATCTAGTTAATCTAACTGGGTTTGGTGTTCTGTGAACTAAATGTGCAGCTGAAGAATTCAAGTATATAGTTTACTAGCGGTCCCTCGCGATTTCGTCCGCGTAAAAGTCAACCCTAAAAAATAGACATATGCTGTTGTGGACTTTTTAACTTCCCGCTAAGAAAATAAAAAAAAATCAAGTTATTGGTCGCGCGATGATGTCATCATGTCTGTTTGTGTGTGTGTGTGTGTGTGTGTGTGTGTGTGTGTGTGTATTTATGTATGTATGTAAACCTCTCATAACTATTGAACGGCTTGATCGATTGGATCGCGATTCGCGGCATTCGAAAGAGCTTTACTAAACATAGATTTTCTACAATTTAGAGATCGATTCGGACCGATAGATTCCGTGAAATCTAAAAATAAAAATTTTGAAAAATGTTTTTTTAGAATAACTTTTAAACGACTCTACCGATCAAAAACTAATCAGCTCTTAAACTTGTTAAACACCGTCGATCGCCGCCGGTCCGGTAAAAATCGGTTGATCCGTTTGAGAGATATCTAAAACGAAAAATTCCAAAAAAGTGTTTTTTAAGAATAATTTTGAAAATTTTCGTCTGAATGATTTTTGATCTAGAATTCTTCATAGGACTCAATAAGCTGCGTCAAATGCCACCACGTGAAAATCAGATGATTCGTTCAAAAGTTATAGCAATTAGAGAATTAAACAAATGGTGTTTTATGAAACTCCTATCAGACTTTCGAGATCGAAATTAACGGGAAATTAAAGAAAGGACCTAAAGACCCTACTAATTTTCTATAATTGAATAAGGTTATTTTTTTTTAATTTCCCGCTAAGAATCTATTTCTAAATTTAAGTTAAAAAGTTAAAGTTTAAAAATCCGATAAATATTGCTTTATGAAACTTCTATTAGACTTTTGAGCTCGAAAAACTAAATAAGTATGGAATTAGCGGGAAGTTGCAGGGATGGCCTTTAGGTCGACTTTAATCGTTTACGAAGTGCACACAGCGGAGGCTTTCAAAAGGAAAAACCCCGATTTTGGAGCACGCTTGCCTAGAAGAAGCTTATTCACTCTAGCCTTGAAGATACCCAAATTATACGTGGCAGGAAAAACAGTTGCCGGGAGGGCGTTCCACCTCCTAGCGGTGCGTATCAGCTACGTGGATAAAAAACGTTTCGTGCGTGTTGATGGAATATCAACCACATAAGGATGCCACCGCTCAAGGTGTCTCGCTGTTCTGTGATAGAACGGGGAAGGAGTGCGGATTGTAAGACTGCACACGCCTTTGAAATTATGGTGAATTCTCCGACTTGCAGGTTACCTCACGATGTTTTCCTTCACCGTTAAAGTAAGTAAGTAAGTAGGTAAGTAACCTATTCTATTCAATATTTAAAAGCATAGATTAAAAACGCACATAGCTCTGAAAGTAAGATATGCATACCGGGGATGGAACTCCGTCTTCCGGAAAGGAGGCTGAAGTACTAACCAACAGATTTTTACTTAATTAAATAAGTATAAGATAACGGAACACTCTGTAGGTATATATGTCAACGACCGCAGACATGATGTAATGTTTTTATCCTCTTTGGCACGTAGGTACTAAAGATTGTCTATGCCTCGCCTGATAAGCATATAAGCATCTAATAAGTATATGTTATCGAAAGCTATCAACAAACCATTAAATCCCATCTCCCCATGAGACATTGCCCTACTATTGGTTGATGTGGAGCAAGGTCGCAATTATTAGTCGATTGTGTTCGACCAGTGCCTCAACTTATAGGAGAGTATGACTCTTGAATAAAATAATTATTTTATAATCAAAAAAAAATCAAATAGATAAGTGCTTCTTTCCGGAGGCAAGAGCTCTTTTCAAAGAATTATCGAAAAGGGTTATCGAGTCTACTAGAGCGTGCAGTTACCTTGGCCAACGAATTAGTTTGGCCATCCGAAGGGGCAATGCTGCCAGCATCTTAGGGAACTGTGCCTGGCTGCGGTGGTTTCGAGGACGTTTTAGATTTTATTTAGTTTTAAATAGTTTATTTTAGGTTATATTTATAAAACCATTATTTTAAAGAATAAATATATTAATAGATAAGTTTAAAAATACTTTATTTTTATTTTTATTCCACTACAAGTTAGCCTTTGACTGCAATCTCACCTGGTGGTAAGTTGTGCTGCAGTCTAAGATGTTAGCGGGCAAACCTGTTAGGGAGTATGGTAATCATACCCCTAATCGGGTCGTACGTGACATCGCACCGGAACGCGGCACGTCTTTGTCGGTGGAGTGGTGACTAGCCAATGCCGATTGGCGCAGTGGGCAGCGACCCTGCTTTCTGAGTCCAAGGCCGTAGGTTCGATTCCCACAACTGGAAAATGTTTGTATGATGAGAATGAATGTTTTTCAGTGTGTGGGTGTTTATCTGTATATTATAAGTATTTGTGTATATTATTCATAAAAAAATATTCATCAGTCATCTAAGTACCCATAACACAAGCTACGCTTACTTTGGAGCTAGATGGCGATTGTGTGTTGTTATTTTTTTTTTTATTTTTAGGCCAGAACTCAGCAACGCTTCTTGGCGGCAGAAATAGCGGTAGTACTTCCACGAACGAGCTGTCCACGTCTTAGTCCAAATATAATTCATCATCATCTCACGCCCACGACAAGGTATTCGGTAGTACATAAATTTATCTTATATGCCCTCGTTCGCAATGTAAGCGCATAGTAGATTATGCACCAAGTATGGTTACATTGCATTTCAGTATTAAGCGCGTGAGACAGGGCACGGGCCTCCCACATTGAGAAGGGCTCAGTGCGGATTGGTGGACTACACACGCTTTTGAGAACATTATGGAGAACTCTCAGACTTTTTGTTCTAAGCTACAACCCAAAGTATGTGTACACAACTTGGAATTAAATGAAACAAAATGTAAAGAATAAATTTAAGTTGAAACCAAAAAAATTAACACTTATAGGTTTCCACATTCGGATGTTTTTCCTTCACCGTTGAAGCAAGTGATATTTTATTTGCTTTAAACGCATAAATATGACTTAGAAAGGTTGGAGGTGCATGCTGGGATTCGAACTCGGCCCCCCGAAAGTGAAGCCGGAGTCCGGACCGTTAGGCTATACCAAATTAGCATAAGAAATATAACTAGCATCCGATTAAAATTTATTAAAAAACGCTCGTAACTTGCACCATACGAGTATTGAATCAGTATTTTGTGCAATATATTTCGTTGATTGTTTTTTGTCCATCTAAGACCCTTGAAGAAAGCAAGGTTGTAACATACATCCTGTATGAAGCGCCATTGGATTTTTAGCACAATGGCTATGTAAATATTGTTCCATATAAACATGGCGGTTATCAGAATTATGTTTCTATTATATAGACTAGCTAGCATTGTCGTTCATAGATGGAAATGAAAATGTAGAAAATGTCCAGTACGAATTATAAAAACTTAAGGTAGGCTTTTTATAACTCTTACTATGGAGATTATATTCATTTTATATAATCTGCATGCCCTGTGCATACCCTCTATGCACGCCACTGCTAGCTAGTCCCCCGCGACTTCTCTTAAGTCCCATACAAACTTCCATTGTTCGACCCACCGCGTTGCATTGTCAGACTCTATGCCTAAGAGACGTAGTTAAAAATCTTGTAACCTTCCTCAAGAATAAGGCTATAAAATTCAAAAGGAACATATTAAATCTGTTGTTGTCTGTTAGTTAAGGAGCTTAGCGCGTTCTAACAAATAAAACTTTTTATGCTATTCTTTTTCATTCGTTACAACTTTCATTCATGTTTGCCTTCACCGTTAAAGCACCTTAATATGAATGATGACAAAGAATCGCTAAAATTTAGTATTTATTCAATGATATATCATCATCATCATCACATTAACCCATAACCGAGCACGGGTCCCCTCCCATAGTGAGGGTTAAGGCCGTAGTCCACCACGCTGGCCCAATGCGGATCGGCGGACTCCACACACCTTTAAAAACATTATGTAGAACTCTTAGGCTTACAGGATTCCTCACGATGTTTTCCTTCACCGTTGAAGCATATTATATTTTAATTACTAAAACGCACATAACTTAGAAGAGTTAGAGATGCGTGCTGGGATTCGAACTCAGCCCCCCGGAAGTGAAGTCGAGCTGCTACCCAATACGCTATAACAATAATATGTATCAGTAGATAAAAACTCGACTTTGTCGTTAGGGTGGTAACTAGCCACGGCTAAAGCCTCACACCAGACGAAACTGCGAGAAAATTAACTGCAATCTAGTAACAAACATGGCATGGTTGTTTTAATTGCGGCAACCTTGCGACTTTCCCTGTTGCCGCTATTACAGCATAACATTTGCATGTATTTTGTAAATCGGACGTAACCTCGTGTGAAACATGGGGATTGTTTAACTTGGTACATGGTATACCATTACTTAGTAGATCCGTGGATAACTAGGATTTTTAACTACCGAATTCAAGTCGAATCGGTAGGCCATCTTGGTAAACAAGCCCTCATATTTACAACTAACAGAGAGCATTCAGAGATAAAAAAAATGTGTCATAAAAGTATTTACATTACTTTAGAACTTAAAAAGAACAGAAGGCGAAGGATTGTAGGCGTGTATCCTCATTTTATATAAAAGAAATATTTATTGTATGACAATAACAATTTATAACAAATTGCCAAATACTTTAATTGACATACCTTTGCCTAAATTTAAGATAAAAATTATTGAATGGCTTATGCTTCGTCAGTTTTATTCAGTGGACGAATATCTAAAACTAAAGGTTTAAATAATTGTGTTTCTAGGTTCATATTTTGGTTTACTTTATATTACTTAATTTTAAGTTGAAATTGTTATATAATTTCACAGTATTGATACCTTAATTTTCTGACACTTTGTACCTATAAAATGGAAAAATAATTTTATAATTAAGGTGTTGTTATAATTTGCATGCCATAGAATGGCTGATTGTAGCACGGAATATGTTATGTTTTATTATAAGATAAATTTTTTTAACCTGCAATCACGCAAATAAAGATTTGAATTTCAATATCACGATTATTACCTGGCATCGACATATTTCACAACACTTACCCGGTATTTAAAAAAAAGCTCATCGCTTACGTACCGGTGAGCCCTCGCTTAAGATATTACGTAAACAACACCTATTCCTTCCTGTCTTTATGATTATTTTTGCTGTGTTACATGTCATTATTATAATTATTGAAGTTATACTTCTTTTGGCGCGATGGAGAAAAATGATGAGAGTGAATTTTTACGATGCGCGCGCACACCGACATCTACTCGTACATCGTCAAGTTAGTTCTAGGTGGCATGAAAACTATGTTCAAGTTGTATATTCTAGTATTTTTATATTTAGAACACGTGTTTCGTAACAGTACAAACAGTGTGTATAAATAAATATAATTACGTTAATAAAACCTTTCTTACTTAAATAAAATCTTTTTGATTAATTTTAATATTTATCGTTAATCACTACTGCATTTAAGTTATTTTTTTTCCACGCCAAAGAACTAACGCGTGCACATAAGTACACACGTGTTATCGATGTACATATAAGTGAATGTGTAGAATATTGTACAAGTTTATTACTATATTATACTGTATATGTTTTATATGTATATTGTTAGCGTCCTTAATAAATAAATAGTCAAAGTCAAAGTCAAAGTCAATTATTTCTTTATTTTCAATATTGCAAATATGCACATAGATGGAACTTTTGATGCGTACATTACATGTAAAATATGACATAGGAGTGAGTTGATGGCGATAAATGAATTCGTCAACTTAAAACTAAAGCTACGAGGTTTCGAAACGCGCCCTGGTCTAAGAAGAAGCCCACAACAAACTTAGCCTGTTGTTATTTTTTTTTGTTATCACCATCTCACATTGTCAATTAAAAACTATTAAAGAAGCAACCTGGTTAGAGCAATAATTTACACCCAAGCATATTTATCGTTGACGTAGACCTTAATACTATAATAAGACTTTTCTATAAGTTATTATAATAATTAAAAAGATAGCCCAATGGGTACTTCGACTTAACTTTCGTTGTACTTCCCCGAACGAAAAGAAGAGTGTGAAAAGAGGTCCATCAACCCGATAAACTTTTTTCCCATCGGAACATCGGAATTGCAGTTTTCGGGATCCGGGATTCGAATCCAAGACCCATTCATACACAGTCAATCACAACAATAAAAATAAAATAAAATAAATATACTACGACAATACACACATCGCCCTTTAGCCCCAATTTAAGCGTAACTTGTGTTATGGGTACTAAGATGACTGATGAATATTTTTATATATAATATACATAAATACTTAGAATATACATATAAACACCCAGACACTGAAAAACATTCATGCTCATCATACAAACATTTTCCAGTAGTGGGAATCGAACCCACGGCCTTGGACTCAGAAAGCAGGGTCGATGCAAACTGCGCCAATCGGCCGTCAACAATAAATCTCTGCAATACGACTCCACCGAATTATCAATTACAAATGTTTCGTCATTAACTTCATATCATCTGCTTTTCTTAGTAAGTTAACTGAAGGTCAAATCAAACACGATATTGTTCAATAGCATGGTACACTTCGCGTCACGAAAAAAGCTCTCAGATAATTTTTATGTCACTACAAGTTAGCCCTTCGCTGCAATCTCACCTTTTGGTAAGTGATGATGCCAAAGATGGTAACGGGCTAAGCCGTTAGGGGTAAATAAGTTATGTATACCCCTATCGGTTTCTACGCGACATCATGCCGGAACGCTAAATCGCTTAGCGGCACGTCTTTTGATGGTAGGGTGCTAAATAGCCACCAGACCAGACTAGAGATAAATCAGGAATTATAAATTCCCAAATTGCCCCAGCCGAACCCGAGACCTCCTACCTAAAACGGTAGCGCCAACGAGGTCGCCAAAATGTTATAACTGCACGGACCATTTTATGTACAGTTCTTTTTTTTTGAGTCTTACAAACAGTGGCAATGTCTATCGGTCCTTTTCCTACTATTTGTTGGTTAAAAAAATATTGACAAAATTAATTCGTGAGTTTGGAATCCTAAATTGTTCTCTCTTGCTTTATTTTATATTATCTCCGTAACGACTTTTCTTCTTTGGTGTACAATAAAAAAGTATTTTCATTAATTCATTCATCCTACATCGAGTGTACGCAGCGGCGGTATCAATTCAATAAATTCAAATTACGCGAATATTATTTCTGAAAAAAATATTCGAGAAGGTACTTAGTTTTGACGTTAGGTTAGGTACTTGACGTTTCAAAAGTGCTTATATTAGGCCTACTTGAAATAAATGAATTTTGAATTTTTTTGAATTTTGTTTGATCTGCTGCTTCCAAAATCTATTTATAATGCAGAGATTGTACTTTAATTTTTTATCACTGGTGTAGTAAACTTCAATTATTTTTAATATTTCTTACTTACTGTGGATCGTATGGATTAATGCGGCTAAAGCTTTTTTATTTCTATGAGAAAATGTATGAATATAGTATATTACAGGCACATGAGGCTTAACATCGACGGTTTAGTACTATCCTACTAATATTATAAATGTGAAAGTGTGGATGTTTGTTTCTCAATCACGCAAAAACGGCTAAATGGAATTTGGATTAAATTTGGCATGCATGTAGCCTCTGCCATGGAAATGAACATAGGCTACCTTTTATCTCGATTTCTTTAGAAGTTTTCGAGGGAAAATTGAAAATTGTTACGAGCTAAGTCGCGGGCAGACAGCTTTGAAATTTTGTATGTTATGGAAAACGACATGGATTTTCTATACCGATCACTCAAATAGTTTCCGCGGTAGGATTAAAAATTGTTAACGAGCGAAGCTTTAGACCCAATTCTGAAGTCCACGCAGACGAAGTCGCGGGCAGAAGCTAGCATAGAATAATTTAACATACATACTATTTCTATTGGTTGCCTGGAAGAGATTGCTATTATAGCGAATAGGCCGCCAAATTATATACGCTGTCTTGTGATAGGTTTTCTATTATATGTAGTTTTCGTGGTGTACAATTAAGGTATATTCATTCATTAATTATTTCCTGGTGCGCAAATTCAAATTAAAATTCTTCACTTGGAAACAATTTGGTAGGTACTAAACACTTATCTATAGATGTTATCATTTTGTGTTTCACGCATATTTTTTGTTCACATCGACATCCAAATATTGAGGTAAATTAAATGTTAGTCATATCGGTCTTTTTACGTGACACGACCTTTATTAACATGTCGAAAGTTGAGTAATGTGCCCGGCAGATCGCTTTTTACTGGAGCACTGATTAGGTGCTTTATGTTAGAAATTACGTTACTTGGTCACGACTGATTTTGATAAATTATCTCAAAATCCTTGCAGACAAAGTTTTCGAAACGGTGTGTAAATTCATTACCAACTGACTGATTTGTCGTGGACTACTCTAAAATCTAAGAATTTTACAAAACGGTGGGTAAATCATGAAAAAACTTAATCTCACCTTGTGGGTATTATTTTATTATCCTGCTCCTATTTATTTTTTACTAATATTATAATTGTTGTATTGGATAGAAGCAGGCGTTACTTTGCGGAATTTCATGATATATTATGTAAATTCAGCAGTAAGCAGGAGAATCTGTTCGGTGTAATTAATAATTTCTTCAATCCTCATACTCCACACCAAACAGATCTTCGGCAATGTACCCTCTACGCACGTTTCGCTCCGAAACCGGAGCATCCTCAGGAGATGTTGACTTTACAATTAATAATTGCTAAGTAATTCGGAGGACCAATGAAAAATGAAAAATTAAAATATAATTTTTATTAATACATAACTATAACCTAAAATAAACTATTTAAAAACTAAATAAAATCTAAAACGTCCTCGAAACCACCGCAGCGAGGCACAGTTCCTTAGATGCTGGCAGCATTGCCCCTCTGGATGGCCAAACTAATTCGTTGGCCAAGGTAACTGCCCGCTCTAGGATCACCGGTAGACTCGATAACCCTTTTCGATAATTCTTTGAAAAGGGCTCTTGCCTCCGGACCCCACGGTCCCAAAGTCTCTACTCCAAAAGGCACAGAAATGAAGCTGCTATCCAGGTTTTCATATTTACGCCTCTTGGCCTGCTCGGCACTGGAAGCAGCCGCACCTACCATTGACGAAGTAGCCTGGATGTGTGATGCAGCTAGGGTATCAACACAAGTTGCATCCCACAGAAGTGACCTTCCAAGCCTCCAAGGTATGAGCGTCATACCATCAGGTCTCTTGCCATCGCTCCGCGCCAAACCAATAGGTTCTAATACAGCTGGTACGTGAGCGGTAGCTAGAGAACGTCGGATGATGTCGTTGATGGTGCTATGGCGAGAGAAGCGACCAGCGCTTCTTGAACAGGAGAGTCCATGGTGACCGTAGGTGTCAACGCTGTCACCGCAGTGGCATCGATGAGGCTGAATTATAGAGGCGCCAAGCCTAAGACCAATCACCACCGATAGAGTGGTGTGGTCTAACATAGTGCCCAGGTTAGCTGAAGGGAGAGCATGTAGCCAGTAGCCGGACTCCTTAGCAGAGAGAGCGAGAAGACGAGCACGGTCTCTTTTAGATGGCATTTGGTCTAAAAGTGTGTCAAAAGTTTTTTTGCAAATAATGTCGTCCCACTGTATCTGTGAAGAAAAAGAAACCGGCAAAATACTGGGACTAAGAGCAGACCAACTATTTCTTGCCTCTGCCAAGTATGACACTTCTTCTTCTTCTTCTTCTTCTGTTCCTGGGCCTTTTCCGCACTTGGTTGGTCTGGGACCGTCCGTTGTACGTATGGCCACTGATGCGGCTCCCCGCTGGATCACTCCAGCCAGCCGAGCTCGCTCCAAAAGCTTAGCAGGCCGCCCAGGTCGCCGAGTGCTTCATGGAGTGTTGCTGAGGAGCCAAGGTGTGCTGCGCGTTGTTCTGCTACTCCGTTGCATTGGAGCATTACGTGTATCGGTGTTTCCTCCGCCTCCATGCATGCTCTGCAGAGAGGGCTGTCAGTTATACCTAAAATGGAAAGGTGTTTGTTTAGTGGGCAGTGCCCTGTTATCATACCTACAACTGTCCTTAGTTTAGGTCGATTCAGTTGTAGTAATTTTGTTGTTAGTCGTGGGTTGAGAACTGGTACGGCCTCCTTCGTGTGTTTGCACTCTTTTGTTTTTGACCATAGTACCGAGTGTGATGTTTGCGTCTGGTTGTGGAGCCATGTTTTGTATTCAGTGAAGGGTATGGGTATGATGGGTTCCGGTCCAGCTACCCTTAGTGATGCTGCCTGACGCGCTAATTCGTCGGCTGCGTCGTTTCCTCTGTTTCCGTTGTGACCTCGTATCCATTTTAGGGTTACTCTGTTGGATTTTGATAGGGCTTGTAGGTTCTTGTGACAGTCAAGTATGAGTTTTGATGTTGTTGTGTGTTTGGTTAAGGCTTTTAGTACAGCTTGACTGTCACTGTTTATGTTGATGCTGAAGCCTTTTACCTTTCTGTTTAGCATGGCTATGACTGCTGTTGTTATGCCCACGCACTCCGCTTGGAAGACGGAGTTGTTCTTACCAAGCGGCTGGGCAATGTTTATGTTAAGCTCCGGGCAGTATATCCCCGCTCCAGTGCCTGAGTTTGTTTTTGATCCGTCGGTGTAGACCTCTATTACGACGGTGTCAGCTTTGTCTGTTTTTCCTCCTTCAGCGGCTACTTTATAGTGCCTGTCTAGCACATAGTGTTTCCGCGTCTTGTCACATATCCAGTCTAGTTGTGGGCATTTATTAATTTCTTTTGATAGTATCCTTGTATGTCCTATGTTTGTATCCTTCCACAGCCCGTAAGCCCTCAGTCTAAGGGCTGCAAGTGTGGCTTCCTCTTTAATGTGTAGGTGTAGTGGTGGTATGCATAATATAGCTTCCAGCGCAGTGGTTGGCGTTGTGCTCATGCAGCCTGTGATAGCTAGGCACGCTTGACGTTGGAATTTTTGTAGTTCTAGTTGGGTTGTCGCAAGGAGTGTTCTCGGCCACCATATCAGTGAGGCGTAGTTTAGTGAGCTCCTGACGACTGCTAAGTACAACCATTTCATGATGTATGGTTTAAGCCCCCAGGTTTTTCCTGCCATGCGTTTGCATTGGCTGAGGATGATCGTTGATTTTTGGATTTTTGTATCTATATGTGTCTTCCAGTTTAGTTTGGAGTCCATCGTTACTCCGAGGTACTTTACCTCGGTTGATAGTTTTAGGCTTGTTTTAAACAGTGTTGGTGTTTTTGGAAATTGTGGCTTCCTTTTGTTGGTAAATAATACGAGTTCTGTCTTTTTCGGGTTAACCGTAAGTTCATTTTCCCTGCACCACTGTTCTAGCAGTTTCAGTGCGTTTTGCATTATTGAATTCAGGGTGTTTTCTTGCTTTCCACTTATGAGGATAGTGATGTCATCGGCATATCCTATGGTGAGGAAACCGTTTTTGTTCATTTTTGTTATTAGGTCGTCAACTACCAGGTTCCATAGGATGGGGGAAAGGACCCCTCCTTGTGGGCACCCTTTAGCTACAATACCCTTGGTTGTTCCATTAAAGTCCAGTTGGATGACCCTAAATTCTAGTAGGGCTCTAATCCAAGCTCTTAGTGTGTCCGGTACTTTATGTCTCGCAAGAGCTAAGTCTATGCTCTTGAATGTTGTTTTGTCGAAAGCTCCTTCTATGTCTATAAAAGCCCCGAGAGTCGAGAGTTTGTTTTCCAGGTCGTGTTCTATTTTGCTTACAACAGAGTGCAGAGCTGTTTCTGTTGATTTACCCGTGCAGTAAGCGTGTTGATTTTGGTTTATAGGTATGTGCTTCAGTGTTCCGTCCCGGAGGTATCTATCTCCGAGTCTTTCTAGGGTTTTTAGTAGAAAAGATGTTAGGCTAATAGGTCTGAATGATTTGGGTTGTGTGTAGTCGCTTTTACCTGGTTTGGGTAAGAATACTACTTTTACCTCCCTCCATGTTAGCGGTATGTATCTATGTGCTAAGCATGCTCTAAAGATTTCTGCTAGCCATGGTATGAGTTGTTCTTTGCCCCATTGTAGGAGGGCGGGAAAAATGTGATCTGTACCTGCAGATTTGAAAGGGTGAAAGGATTCGATAGCCCAACAGACCCTTTCATATGTCACAATGTTGTTTGCTATTTCCCAGTCTGCTTTTGTTGGTGTCGTGTTGTTTTCTTCCCACACTGGTTTGTCGACAATCTTACAGCCTGGGAAGTGGGTTTCGATAAGTGTCTCACTCACTTCTTTGTCGTTTTTAGTGTAGTTCCCGTCTTGTTTCTTTAAAGATCCGATGGTGCGGATATTGTCCCTTGACAGGATTTTCCTTATGCGGTTTGCATTATCGTAGTTTTCCATGCTCGTGCAGAAATGTTGCCAGGATTTGACAGTTTTCTGTTGCACAAGTTTTTTGTATTGAGATTGAGCCTCTTTGAACTTGTCCCAATCTGCGTCTTTCCTGGTGTTCTTTGCTCTGTTGAATAGGTGCCTTAACCTTTGTCCTTTTCTCTCCAGGTCGGGGCCCCACCAACTGTGTTTTGGTGCATGTTTTGTTTTTTGTATTCTTAGTGGGCATGCTTTTTCGTAGCATGTTGTTATGTGTTTTGTTATTTGTTCTACATTTTGGTCTATTTGCATCGTTCCCTTTATTTTGGGTTTGTTGTTGTACATTGTGTCTCCCTTTATAAGAGTTTTGTATTTCTCTCTGTTTGTTTTTCTGGGATTTCTCCCAGGAGTTTCTTGCGGTTTAATCAGATCCAGTTCAAAGCTTATTCGCCTATGGTCGGAGAGTGTGAGCTCTTCGCACACGTGCCAGTTTTTTATTTGGTCTGATATGTTGTTTGACGCTAGAGTAAGATCAATAATCGTCTGGTATCTACTTGAAACAAAAGTCGGTTCTGAACCTTTGTTAAGAATGTTTAGGTTAGTGGTTAGCAAGTATGAAACTAGTTGCTCACCTCTTTTGTTGTTTGTTTTACTTCCCCATAGGATGTGGTGTGCGTTGCTGTCGACCGAGATAATCAGATCGGTGTCGTCTTCTTCACATTGTTTTATAAGGTCCATCACCTCTTTTGTAGGTATTTCGCCTTCTATGGGTAGGTACAGCGAAGCCAGGACAAGTGGTCTGGCCGCTGCAACTGTCCCTTGTTTTCTTCCGTTCTGTATTCTTACTGCCGTTAGATCTCTGTAACAGTAATGTGTTAGTAGTGTCGCTGTTAAACAGCGAGGTATGTATATACATGTTCTAGGTTGTTCCTGCAGGCTGTTGTAGTACAACTTACCATTACAGCTGCCGAAACCGCATATGTTTTGGGCCCTTACCCACGGCTCTTGGATTAGGGCGATGGTATCGGTCTCAACCTCCAGCTGTCCTCGTAGTGTGGCCGTTGCTAGTTGTTTGTGCTGGAGGTTGGTTTGTATTATTTTTATGTTGTCGTACGTGGTGTATTATAATGGATTGGAGTTGTTAAAGGTCGGCCTCAGGGGCCCATCCTTTTAGCAACTCTTGTATCCTCGCCTCGTTTGCATTCTCGTCATCGTCAGTCTCAGTCTCGGCCACCCCCTCCCATGGTGTCATGTTTGATGGGTGGTTAGTCCCGGTCTCCATTTCTATCGCGTAGATATCCTCGGAGGCGTTTTCAACGGAGGGTCCGGGCGCAGTGGCTTTGAGGTTTGTTGTCGCTGTGTCGTTTTTCGTTTCTGGCTCCAGGGTCTTCTTAGGCGGTACGTCGCTGAGTCCTTCGCCGTCGAAGAACCGGATATAGATAGATCCGGTGGAGTAAGAGACTCTCCTTCCCTTGGCCAGGATGTCTTCGACCTGCTCCGTGGGTATTCCTAGGACTAGAAACACTCCCGGAGGGTTGCTGTTTGTTCTTTTATATGTGTACAGGGTCCACGACGAGACCTTGTACCAGGGGTTTTGGAGGGACAGCATTTGTTGGAGTATTGCTATCTCCTCCGTGAAGTCAGGCACGTATAGTGCTGACCTAATCCGCACTGGTATGTCGGCCTGCCTTATGAGCGTGAGCCCCGTGCCCTCCCTTGGCGACTTCAATCGAGGTACGATTTCTTGGAGCCAAGAGAGGGCTTTGTCGTCGTAACACCACAGTTTCAGCACTCCTTCGTTGAGAAAAGCTTTCCCTACAAAGGATGGGGCATATGGTGTCGTTCCTGGCGCTGGTTTTCTGAGGCAGATAGCGAGGATCTCTTTTTGGATTTGACCCTGGACGCTATTTGCCTCTGGTTGGGTCATGTCGCTTCTGGGCACTAGGGTGACGGCCACACTTAGGTGTGGTTGGGTCACTCTCGCGTAAGAGTCCCTTGTGCGCGTTTGTCTGTCTGTCCGTGGTCTTTTGTATTCTCCCCGGGGCGAGATGGTGTCGTCAAGCCTATCCCTTTTCAGGGACTGGCTTGTCGACGTTCCGGGGTTCCCGCTCATGTCACCGGTCTCACCACTGCTCCGCCCTCTCCAGTACGCATTCGACCGGTGGGCGACAGGGTGTGGCCGGCGTTGAGCAGGAGTGTTGGTCGATGTTTGTTTTTGGGGCAAGTCACGATTGGATTCCGGTCGGGACACGCCCGCAGATGCGTCCGTGCCCTGTCCAGAGACGACAGTCGCCGCGGGTGGTTGACGGCCTTGATGTGGCTGTCTCCCTTCCCCACTTTGTCCGTACAAGCCTCTAGTCTGGTGGTGGACTTCCGCGTGCGTGTTCCTACCGGGTTCCATCGTCTGCTCGCCAGTCTGTGTGGTTTGGGTTTGGGGTGTGTCAGTCCGTCTGTCTGTTTTCTTTTTCTTAGGCCTCTTTCGCTTTTGTCTGCGGACTACCTCTGTCCAAACGCTCTCGGGAGCAGGTGGATGAGGTATCGCAGCAGCAAGAGAGGCCATATTGATTTCTTTGGAAGCGGTCGGTTGGGTGGTTCGGGTGGGCGGGGGTATCGGGGTCCGGTTGACATGGCTGGGGGTCTGTCTTATGTCGTGTGGGGTCGTTGTCCGTAATGGGAAAGCGTTCGGTCGTTGGATGTTGTGCATAGCACAGGGCGGGTCTGTGCCCCCCCCAGAATACGAGGGGCAGCCTGCAGCCCGAGTTCCGTCCGCGACAGGAGCTCGAGTTGCAGAGAGGGATTCTCCGGTCCCATCTCTGGGTCCGGTACCCTCCTGGGGTAGTGTATCTTTTGGATCCGCTTCCATGGTTTTTTACGATTTGTGTTGTTTGTGAGGTGTTTGTGTGTGACTGTGTTGAGTGAGTGTTTGCTTGTGATGGGGATAGAGTGGTACGAGGAATAAGGTTTTAGGTGTTTGGGAAATAAAGTGGATCATGGGAGCAAGGTTTGGATCCTGGCCAGTGTTGGGAGTGATCACTGGGCAGGGATTTTTGAGCGTTGAGGTTTACTCCTCCTACAGGCGAGGCCCGTAGCTTGGCTGCTCGTTTAGCACCACCCAGGGGACACGTGTAGGGTGGGCCTCAGGATGAGGTGGTGGCTCCTACGGACGCGAGCTGCCGATCGTCCCCCTCGTATGACACTTCTATGGAACCCAAAGAATTGGATATAATTTTTTGAAAAAGAGTGTGTGTACTGTACACAGAGGAAAGAAAAGCTGGCAGCGAAACACTTGAAATTTTGCGAATTCCAAGACCGCCATACCCTATCGGAAGTGAGGCCTGGGTCCATGCCTGATTACTTATGGGACAATTTAAAATATTAACAAGAATATCTTTTATAAAAGTATCCAATTTTTCCATTAAAAAATTAAATCTCCAAAGAGGTAAGCATCTAAGAAAATACGTAAATTTTGGAACAAATAAACAAAAGCGAATAATAGTTAGAGCCATATGTGGATTAATTTCGAAAAGTTGAAAGCATTTTTAACGTCAATTTTCAGAAGCACTTCCTCCTGGGAGTTAAGGAGAAATGTACGAGTAGCATGTACAGCTGCTTCACACCCCCCCTTAACTACGAAACCTAACTGTATTGGGTCAAAAGTTGATGAAATAGAAGGTAGAATTTTTTTACAGCAAATTTTGGAAACGATGTGACGGATTGTTGAACCTACTGCTATGGGACGGATACCACCATCTTTTTTCCTTAAGGCACATAAATTTGCGCCATAAAGTGTAGAGGTTATCTCTTCAGGTACTCGTCCAGATAGCATCAGATTCACCAGATTAGTGATGGATTTCAGGAGGGCTCCATCCGTATCCACGTTTGTACCACAAACTAAATCTTTAAAATGTTGTGGAGACAAACCATCAAGTCCCGCGGCGGAGCCACTTCTGAAAGCCGCCAGAGCTCCCAGCACATCGTTTGTAGTGGCCTGACAAAATGAAGTGCTTAACGGTGCGTCCGGAAAGGATAAATTAGGAGATGGGGATGAATGTTTTGAGCGCAGTGCTTCCAGAGTCTCCGGTGTATCAGGGGCAATAGTGTCACTTGAGAACAAAAGACGAGCTGCTCCCTTAAGGTCTCCATCGCCTATTTTATTTTCAATCAGTTTATTTAAATTAAAATTGTGGTTTAAAGTGGAATGTGATGGTATACTAAATAATTCGAAGCTACTACTAGTGACCGTGGAGTCATTTTTAAGACAATTATTTTTAATTTTTTGAGTAAGTGAAAGGTTTTTGTCCTTGCTGCGTGGAGAGTACGGTACGCGAACGTGAGCAAGAGTTACCAACTACGGATGGTGTTATGGGTGATGACGTTATCTATAGTTTTTTTGAGGGATGATAATACCGAATGGCGTGAACCTCGTGGAATGCGTCTGATTAATGGTATTGAATTTTTAAAGTTGCTTAATGATTCCCATAAGGGGCAAACAGGTATATTTAATGATTGCGAGTTACTTGAAAGGACAGGAATTGCTGAAGAATCTGATGATCTATGAACTCTACCTATGTGAATGTTTAAACCTTTTCTGTTTTTAAAATAACGGCTCTCTGAACACCGGTCACAGCGTACGTTTTCAAGTGGCATATTACTCCGGCAACTAACTCAATCTGGGACAGTTCGCATGGCGCCTCGGTAACAAAATAATATATATTATACCTACTAAAAAAACAAATAATAGTAAAAAAAAATCACTAACAAATTTCACAACAATCACAAACACACAAAATCCGCGCAGATTGATAAAACTGTACACTTCGGATCCAGTTCTCCTTACTGCTGACTGGGAATTTACTGGATTGGCAAGGTAATAAACAAAACTCCTGAATCACTTGATTACCAATTGAAAATTTGATCTCGGTTAAATCTAATTACTCCTAATATCCCCTTGGCTGTGAAATGTAATATATACTCGTAACTATATTGATACGTAATCCAATGTTTTAATAAAGATCTTCTATGAAATTCGACGGTATTACAAAACTCTTCTATGATTTTTGTATCGTTTTAAAATATTTAAATTAAATAATAAATTTGCAGAAAATTTTTCATGACGTTGACGTTGACGTTTTCAATTCAACTAAAAAAATTAAATGAAAATACTTTTTTTACTTTTTTTAATTTTATTGTAAATGAACAGAAATGAAATTAAAAACAAAAAAAAATTGTACATTATAGATTATAAATTACACCATACAAATTCCCCCGGTTTTTTTCGGAGTATAGCAAATTAAGCTTAATTTTCATAATATTGTTGTTTTTTCACCTATTTTTTTTTAAATGTAACTAATCAATTCATCACCATCATATCAACCCATCACCGACCACAGGGCACGGAGCTCCTCAGACAATGAGAAGGGTTGAGACCGTAGTCCACCACGCTGGCCCAACACGGATTGGTGGACTGCGTTAAATAAGTATATGCGTAACAAAACCCTTTCAAAACCAATTGTCTTTTTAAGGTATCCTTACAAAACGCTGTCAAAGTTCAGGAGAGCAGGCCTTAGCAAAAGTACAGATAAACATCACAATTCGGACCGTGTACGGCTGAAATATTGCACGGAATATAAGTGATACGGATTCCGAATAAAATTATACCTTATTTGGATATGTAAGTACTTACAGTTTAACGAAACGTAAGAATATCTATACTAATATTATAAATGCGAAAGTGTGTTTGTTTTTTACTTCTAAACGCCCTAACTGAGCAAACAGTCGACTTGATTTTTGCCATAGAGTTAGTTGAAAGGATGAATTGTAGCATAGAATAAATAATAAAGGTTTATTGAAGTTATACTTCTTTTGGCGCGTTAGGGAAAAATGTTAAGAGTAAATTTTTACAATGCGCAAACCGTCACAAAAAACCGACACCCTGAAATTAGCTATAAGATTTGACAGTGTACACTGTGAATTGTCAAAGTCTGCGGGCTCATTCCGGTGATATAATTGATTCAATTGTACAAAAATCTAAAATTTTAATGTTGAGTGAAACTTGGTTTTCCGATAGCTAACTGTCTGTTAGTGTTCCAAATTTTATTATGTTTATTGTACCCATTTCTTTAATTATGTAAATTTTTTTTTTGATATATTTAATTAAACTAAATTTAACTAGATAGTGCGTTATAAGAAACTTCAATGTATGAAATATCTTTTTTTTATTGTTAGTTTCGTTATTTCTACAAATGATAAGGCGGATGGTAAAATTTTTGACAAGATTTTTATTTTGTTACGCCAAAGTATAACTTCTAACGCGTTTACATAAGTACAAACACGTTTTTTATTATTATTTAACGGTAAAGGAAAACATCGTGTGAAAACCTGAATGCCTGAGTTCTCCTTATTACCTACTCTCAAAGGCGAGTCTACTAATGTAATGTATCTTTACTTTACTAAAAAATCTTTACAATCTCTGTCAATCTCAGTAATCTGCCGTCCGAACCGATGGTAGAGTCACTACAAACAGACTGACTTGACTGTTCAAAAGTGCTTATAAACTAGGCCTACTTGAAAAAAATTATGAAAAAAAAATGAATTTTGAATTTTATTATTATTAAACAGTGTTTTGATGAACATGAATGTTTTTGTGTCTGTATATGTTAAATATTTATGTATATTATTCATAAAAATATTCATCAGTTATCTTAGTACCCATAACGCCAGCTACGCTTACTTTGGGGCTAAAAGGCGATGTATGTTTTTGAAATTTGTTAGTAGATTTAAATTTATTGAAATTAAATTAAAAAAAATATCATTTACAATTTGTAAGGATTTCTACTCTACGTTCTCCTGCTGTGCTAGAGCTAAAAATAAGCAACGAGACATTTATGTCTATCATTTTCTCGTCCTATTTCTATGAGATAAGAAAGGTAAATTAGTTGACATCATTTTATTTCCACAGGATCTTCCTGTGATATGCTAGATGCACCCTTATTTTTGCGTGTTGGTTCAAAAATAAGCTTTTCCCATGTAAAAGACATCAACGCACTCAGCTAAGATGCTGTAAATGTAGAATACTTACTCGTATCTACCAAAATAAACGAATAAAGTCACTGGACTCGTTTTTAGTAATATAGTACCATCTCAGACTGTATCATCACTTGCCATCAGGTGATATTGAAGTCACTAGCCACGGCCGAAGCCCGACAAATAACAATAACCGTAATAATAATGTAGAAAAATAACCAAAAAAATTTTGTTTGTTATAATTCGGTAGAATAAGAGCATTTCGTTTACTTAAAACTGCGATAAAATCAGCAATTCTTGATATTATGAAGACAATGGCCTTCGCAACGACACTTTTTTGGTATTTCAAAGGAAAAACGGCAAAGCACGTAAACAATAGCTTTGTAAGTTTAATGAACTAAATAAAGGATTTTTTCTTCTTGGCTAGGATTTTGCGACTATTGTTTACGAGTAACTGGGTTTACAGCAGTGATAGCGCATTGGCCAGGAGCTCGAATTCCCTTTCGTGGGGCCAAATTCGAATCCCTGCACGCACCTCTAACTTTTCTGAATTATGTGCGTTTTAAGTAATTAAAATATCACTTGCTTCAACAGTGAAGGAAAACGTCGTAAGGAAACCTGCATGCCTTTTTTTTGTCGTGGTGGAAAAGCTTTACGGCTACTTTTGGGCAGGACAGAGGTTATGTGGGACCTGTTTCAACACTAAGTAAAGACCACCACTGGATGTTCCTCTCGTTGGCTTTAGTAGATGTCCGGGGAACCCGTTGCCAGGGCTACTACGCTAAGGAGGAGGGATCAGGACAGCTTGACCCCCCTCAGACAGTAGGGAGACTCATATTATGACTGGGTAGCTAGCCCAATAACCATCCGCCGCCTCCCAGGGCAAGCAGACGTGCAGGATATTCCCGCCGTCTCCTTCCCCCCCGTCTCCTTCCCCCCCGTCTGGAGATTCCCGTCAGAAGCGGGCTGACCCACAGTAGCAGATTTCTCCCTTGCTGAGAAGGAGGACTGGAGGGCCTTGAACCGGTGGTAGAGTCACTACACACGGACAGACTTGACGTTTCAAAAGTGCTTGTATTAGGCCTACTTGAAATAAATGAATTTTGAATTTTGAATTTTGAATTTTGAATTTTGACCTCAGCCCTTAAGGCTGCCAACTCCTTTTGCATCCTCCTGTTGTCTGCATGTAGCCTGCGAGCTTCTTCATGAGACGACATGGCCTGCAGGGTATCCATAGCCTTTTGTGCCGGATAGCCGGATCTCTGTCGTGGCCCGGCTAATTTTACTTCTGACGCCGCCTCTAAGGTATTTGGACTTTTTGGCCTCACTCGTTATAGAGGAGACTGCATTCCGGGCCTTATCGGTGAGCTCATCTCTTATTCAGCCACTATGATATGGGACTTAGCTAAGAGGAAGTATGGGAGGACTTCCTCTTCCGGTCTTGGGACCAAGTTTTAGACCTAGTCTGAAGGGGGTAGAGACGGTATGTATTATCTGCGGCCGCTTCGGTCTCAAATGTGCACATATTCATTTCTTTGAGACGGGCTTTGGCAACACTGTGCCCAAGGTATGCCCCCCTCCCCGTTTTTGCCTTCGCCTTCGTTTTTGCGACAAGAACTGGCTCAGGCTCTACTGCGACAGTCTTCCTCCCCCAGGATGTCAACCGCTTCGAGACAGCTGCTGTTGCCTTCCAGGGCTCGACCAGGGCCTCCAACACTGAATCTGAATCCATAGGGAATTCGTGATACCTCTTTTCACGTACTGGCATCTGTAGAACTATTTTCTTTCTAGCCTTTTCCAAAAAAAGTGCTGAAGTCGCAAGTCTCCTTTTCTCCTTGCGGACCTTCCAACCCTCTAATATTTTCAACCTTTGTCATTTTATCTTTATTTTACATATTTGATCCCATGGGTATGGGGGAAATATTCTGTCCATCCGGATGGTGCCCCCTGCACCCAGGTAAGCCTGAGCGTAACTCGCCACAGAGAGTCGGCTGGTTCCCTGGCGGTGACCAGTCGCACTGGAGACTAAACTAACCATCAGCTATGAACCCCCTCGCGGTCGCTTGGGATTCGGGGTGATTTTTGACGTGACAACGTCTTATAAATTGGTTTGCCGGGTGACACTTCAAGAAACTGCGTTACGCTCCGCTCACGTTATGCGCTCACAATGAGAGCGAGGGAGAGGCACGCGTCCCTTCCACTCGGGCATGGTTAGCCCGCCTAAGAGCGAGAGAGACAGACATAAAAAGTGAAAGGCACGCGTCCCTTTGTAGTAAACGCTGTTTCATTGTACGCAAATGTATTGCAAGTTATTGTATGTATATTTGTATATAAATACGTATGTATGTGTAAAGGTAAAAATAAAATTTTGTTAATATGAAATTCAGTGCGAGATTCTTTGTATAAATTAATGTTTTAAATATAATTCTTTGTATAAATAAATGTTTTAAATTGTTACTATTATTTCATCCTTCTTCCTACTATACGAATGAATATTCACATTAAAATTATTTTACCACTCAAAGTCGTTGTCACGTAAAACTTTCGCCCGTATACCGACTTTACAGGCAACCAATTTTTTACAGAGGTTTTCTTCCTTGCAATTCAGCCGGTTAAGACAAGACCCTCGGTTCTGTATGGGCCACGAGACATGACCATGACGCCTCAGTACGGAATTACGATCCCGAAGGTGTCTAGGCAACAAAATGCTATCAAAGCCTGTTCAATGGCAGTGTAAGTGCACGCTGAACCCTACTTGCCCCATCTGCTGGGCTCTCTGCGAAACAGAGTACTAACAAACTACCATTCAATAACCAGTCAACAGACTGGTGCCCAGGGAAGACCGCGTGGAGATAACCTGATCAAGCCCCTCTAAACCTGCATGCCTGAGAGTTCCACAAAATGTTCTAAAGGTGTGTGGATTCCACCAATCCGCACTAGGCCAGCGTGGTGGACTACGGCCTTCACCCATTCTCATTGTGGGCGGAGACCCGTGCCCTGTTGTGAACCCGTAATGGGTTGATGTGATGACGATGATAATGAACTGGGTTTGATTCGCAACGTTGTACGGTATTTCCTTATGGCGATATAATAGTCACATGGTAGGTCACTTATATACATGGTTAAATTTTGTAATGCCACCTGAAGGGAAAGTACTCTTAATACTGTAGATAGAAAGAAAACATTCCTATATTTTGGAACAGAAAGAAAACGCATGCCACAACCGGGAATAAAATTCTCGAAAATTTAAATGCCCCCTATGGCGCAGTGATTGATTTATAAGTGGAGGTCTCGGGTTCATTCCTCAATCCGTTGATTGAGGAATTTATAATTTCAGATTTTTCTTTAGCGATTTATCGTAGTTATACACTGATAAGCGTATGGCTTTAATATTATAGCTGCACACCTGACTGGTGAACCCGTTACCATCTTAGACTGTATCTTCACTTACCACCAGGCGAGATTGCAGAGTTAACTTTTGGAATAAAAAAAAAAGTGAAAAATCTTAACTTTCTTGCCATTGAAAGTCATCATCACATCCAACAATTACCAGGCCACTACAGAGCCACCACGCTGGCCCAGTACGGTTTGGTGGACTCCACACACCTTTGAGAACATTATGTAGAGCTCAGGCATGCAGGTTTCCTCACGATGTTTTCCTTCACCATTGAAGCAAGTGATATTTTAATTACTTAAAACACACATAACTTAGAGACATTAGAGGGCGTGCTGGGGTTCGAACTGGGGCCCCCGAAAGTGAAGTCGAACTCCTACCCAATGCGCTATCACTGCTTTCAATTGAGTCAAGTACTCTACAATTTCTAGAAACTATATAATACTAGCTGTCCCGGCGAACTTCGTATCGCAAAACAATTTTTTTTATGAATATTATTATCATTTTTTTTATTAATTTTTATCCTATTTCTTACTAAGAATAATCTAAAAAATCAAATATCATAAAAATTGGTCCAGCCGTTCTTGAGTAATAAATGGTGTAAATAACAAGACTTTATTTTTTATATATATCACTACTAATATTATAAATGTGAATGTAAGGTTTGTTTGTTACGCTCTACGTCACGCGAAAACTACTGAACTGATCTTCATGAAACTTTTCATACATATTCTTGGTGGTATTAGAAATAAAATAGTATACTTTCTATTGAGAAAAAATCTCATATAAAATTTCGCGGGCGAAGCCGCAGGGCACATCTAGCATAGATATAAATTTGAAAAAGTTTGAGGCCTGGAATCGAACGCGACCCTCCAGGGTAGCTGAAGTCCTAACCTTACCAATAGCTCTTTCATAAGACGCTCATCTCATAATCTCATTCCGTTGGTACCTATATTTGGTAGTAGCCCATTCGCAAAGACAATGGGCAGAAGACGCCCTCCGCGTTCCGCTCTATATAAACATAATTTCGCAAAACTGTATCACAGTGCGTCAGTGAGAACCGCGGCATTCGTTTGAGCGGTGCACTAAGGAGTTTCGTGCTTCGATACTCACAACACACAAGTCTCATATAAATAAGTTGAAGGTGTTCACATGAACTTAGAACTCAAAGCTTAGAAGCGTGTTTACTTTGAATGTAGGTAAGTTTTATTTCTATTGCCCTTATTGTTTCGTTGCAACGTGATGATACGAAGATTGAGAGGTGTAGCAAATTTGTCAAGGAAAAAAACAAATTCAAAATCGCTTCATGTGTTCTGGAACTACGATGGTATAGACCGACGCTGGCAAAATGCAGATTTTTAAATTTCACATGCCTTTTAGAACACTATGAACTCTCAGGCATGCAGGTCTTCTCACGTTTTACTTCACCGTTAGGGCAAATAATATACTTATATCTTATATTAGTAATCACTTTATAAAGGCAATTAAGAACTACTTTATAATTTATAATTTTTTAATTTTTTAATTTTTTTTTTATCTTATATAACTTATTTATTTATTAATTTACTAAGAGCTCTAACAACATGCATATTACACGTTTCTACATATAGCACGCACACACAAAAACATGCACGTCAATTACAAGTGCACATAGCATTAACAAAGCGTCATGTAAACTTAATTTGACAAAATTTCACTTGCTTTAACTACCTTAATCGTTAAAGCAAGTGAAATTTCAATTGCTTAAACTAAAAATGCATATAACTCTGAAAGTTAGATGCCTGTCGAGGGCTACAATCGGTCCCCCCAAAGGTGTGTGTACACACACATTTAGATCTTAAAACACCCCTTGTATCCGTCGTTTTTACGTGGGAGTAAAAATAGGTTCAAAAAGGTATCAGTCAGTCATAAAAAATATAATACGAAGATACATACATCGCCATCTAGCCCTAAAGTAAGCGTAGCTTGTGTTATGGGTACTAAGCCAGATAATATATATAAATACATGGAATATAAATATAAACACCCAGACACTGAAAAACATTAATGCTCATCACACAACCATTTTCCAGTAGTGGGAATCGACTCTACCAAATATTGAACCCTCGGCCTTGGGCTCAGAATGCAGGGTCGCTGCACACTGCGCCTATCGGCGTCGAGTCAGTGTATCAATGGACGAATTTTCCAAGAAAGTGTTACACTGTAATGCGCTGTACTTATGTACATTGGTAGATATTTTAATTAGACAGCTTTATGCACTCCCAAGTGTTACGGTTTTACTCAAATATAGCGGAAACCGTCAGTTTTCCCGGGAATTTTCGAAGGCTTATAGCTATTTAGTTTCGAATATTGGATAGAAGCAGGCGTTACTTTGCAGAAATCCATGATATATTATGAAAATTAAGCTGAATTTGCTATAGACCGCGAAAAGCAGGAGATTAACAATTATTCATTGTAAAGTCAACATCTCCTGAGGATACCGACATTGCCGAAGGTCTGTTAGATGTGGAGTACCTATAAGGATTAAAGAAATTATTAATTACAACCATACAGATTCTCTGTTTTTCGCGGACTATAGCAAATTAAACTTAATTTTCACAATATTTAGTTTCCATAGAAGACACGGCACTTAAATGGAACCAAGAAATGAATACCCGTATCTAAGTGTCGATATTAATACAGAATACTTTATTATTTCAAAAAGTTGTTTTACGTTACTTTTATCCTGTCAGTAAATTTTAGTCTCATCAATAGTTATCCAGTCCACCAATCCACACTGGGCCAGCGTGGTGGACTACCTAAACCTAAACCCAGCCTAAACCCATTCTCATTGTGGGAGGAGACCCGTGCTCTGTAGGCCGGTAGTAGGATGATATGATGATGATAATGATAAAAAATGGTTATCTTGTAGCGGCGATAGCCTACTGGGTAAGGCTTCGGCTCAGTTTGGGGGATTAATTTTAATCCTTAGCATCTGTAACGTTCTGAGTTAGGTACGTTTTTAATTAAAATCAATTAAATATCACTTGCTTTGACGATTAAGAAACTTATATAAGACTAGCTGTTGCCCGCGACTTCGTCTGCGTTTGATTTTGTTTTTTGAGGTCGCAATTTAGTTATTGCTCTAAAAAAATTTAAAGTATTCAGTATCGCACAGCCTTAATTGAGGATAATTGCTGCTGTCCGCTGAGGAGTTCTGTCCTCTATCTCCAACCAAAAATTTAACCAAAAAATTTAAAATTTAAAATTTTACAAAATTTTTGGGCAAAATTAAACACATATTATAACCTCTATAGTACAAAAGTAATTGTTTAAATCGGTTATAATTTGTCGGAGTTATGGTGTAAAATCATCAAACACTCATCCCCTCTCCCAAAGGAACCGAGCTCAATGCCGGGATAAAAAGTATCCTATGTTACTTCTAACACTTCCAAGAATATGTGTACAAAGTTTCACGAGGATCGGTTAAGTAGTTTTTACGTGAAAGCGTAACAAACAAACTTACATTCACATTTATAATATTAGTAGGGATAGGGATATTATATGTATATCACTTTCCTTAACTGTGAAGTAAAACGTGAGGAAACCTGCATGCCTGTGAGACCATAGTGAGGTCAAAATCTGCATTTTGCCAGCATGGTGGCAGCCACACACTTCAAATTCTTAGAAGAGACCCGTGCCCTATACTGAGTCGATAATTAATTACGAGGAGTTCTGGGCTAGGCTTTATATTGCGGGAAATAGGAAATCCGCCATTCTGCGCGGACGAAGTAGCGGGCAGTTTATAGTATAAAACAGTAAAATTTGCGTCTGTGTGAAACAAATATAAGTGTATATTATGTTAGATTTATATCTCACTTTCCCCGTGGGAAAATATCATGCATTTTGTTACATACCAGCTGTTTCCCGTGGTTTCAGTAAATTTCGTAACGTAAGCACTATACGTATACTATAGTAAACGCTCCCCTACCTACGTTCCGTAAAATAATTATTAAAGAAAGAAAGAAAGAAAAGAAAGAAAAATCGTATTTATTGTCACACATTTGTGTAAAATGTTACATTTGTGAAATAAAATAATTGTTTAAGTATAAAAATTAAAAAAAAAATGTGTGACAAAGGAGCTGGCTCAGTATAGCTGCAAACTAAAACGCGCAGCACTGGTTTTCAGCCAGCCCCATTATCTTCTCTCCTAAACTGTGTGACCAAACCACGTGCTGTAAAAAGAAAGGTTTATGTATTTTAGATTGTCTTTGTAATTATCTATATACAACGTGAAAACCGGAATAATACTTCACAGGCTTCAGAGGTACATTATGTACTGTCTATGAGACGTATCTGTGAAACCGAAAACCTAATAGTTTTTGATTAAACCACTGACATAGTTTTTACTGAAAGAAATGAGATACAGCCCTGGCTACTGTCACTTTATTAGGGACGAGTCGCGAAGCGTTGGTACTATGCGCGTGTCGGTCTTTTACCATCAATAGGGTTGTCATAAGTTTGGAAAAAAAATATCCTTCTTTTGATTTAATACTTTTACAGGGTGATTCCTTTTTTTTTCGTTAGTTTATTCTTGATAATAATAGTTAAAGCGTAAAAAAAAATCAAAATTAATTTATTTCAAACAGGCTTTTTTAAGCAGTTTTGAGACGTCAGTCTGTCTGTAGCGACAATACTCCACCGGTCCACCGGTCGAGTATTGTCACTACAGACAGACTGACGTCGTCTGTAGATCGTCCACCGGTTTGGAAGGCACTGTACCGAGAAGGAACAGGTAAGAAGCTCTGCAGTTGCTCTTTTCAGCAATTAACATTTTAACATTATTTTTTTCTTGTGACTGATAAAAGCGGATCAACCTTATCATTAAGAAAATTCATCAATGTTATAGTAACCTCGCTAAACTCTGTTTGTGTTTTTATAAAAAAACACTTTGTTTTAACTTATGCTTTGATATGTCCAACTTTACCTTAGGTATCATACTCACTCAATCCCACAAATGACTTCTGAACCTTTCGCAGACGATATGCAGATGTCACTAATTTTTGTCAATTTCTATTAAGTCGATTGTTTAAATCCTTTTTTTATTTAAAATACTAATTTAGTTTAGTTTTGTCTTTAAATACTTCATTATTATAAATATATTGTGAAGCTACAGTGAGTAACCTAAAATTAAGTTACGTTATAATTTCGTAAGACAATTAGTGTTTTGACCAGCTATGTGACAATTCACACTTTTCACCGTAACATTATGGAGAAATTGGCTTTCAGGTTGCCTCACGACGTTTTCTTCCACCGTTGAAGCAAGTGATATTTTAATTTCTTAAAACGCGCATAACTTAGAAAGGTTAGAGATGCGTGGTGGGATTTAAACTCGGGCCCCCGAAAGTGACCCCATACCACAAGGGTATCACCGCTTCTAAATTTAATAGTAGTAAGACATTTTACTCTTATGTATTTCGAGTATTTCGACTGACTGAGAATAGGAAAAGTTTATATAAAACGTAAGCTTATAGAAAAATCCTTTTATAATATTAAGGATTACATGTATGATAAAAAAGTTTGGGTTATGATTTGCTCTAACTTCAAAGCTCAACATTAACTAGACTGTGAGATGGTGATAGCAAAAAAAAAAACTGGCTAAGTTTGTTGAGGGCTCGTCTTAGACCAAGGCAGGTTTGGGACCTGGGAATTTTGGTTTGGAAGTTTTCGAGGAATAAAAAAATCTGGAAAGCAAGCTGCAAGGAAATGTTAGAAGTTAGAAGTATATAGAAATCAAAATACTTAGCATATGGAATCGAAACCAGGACCTAGTGCCCCGTATTCGAACAAGCTAATCACTAAACCAACGAGGAGTAATCTATAAAGTGTTATCATTATTTTCGTTATCAGCTGTTCTATCGCTTGCAAATATATTAGAATTGCTAAAATATTTTAATAAACTTTGAAATTTCTATATGAGTTATCAAATGTTTAAGTAATAAGAGTTATTAATGTTTAAGTTTATTATAACTTTTTTTAGCCGAAAAGGCCGCCATCACTAAACGGCCGATTTTCAAATGAAAGGGAACTATACTTGACTAGTAGAATAATGTGTACTATATTAAAATTGCGGAGATCTTAAATTTTTAAATGTGTTTTAAATTGTTACAGATATCTTCGTGACCTAAACGTATCTACCTCATCAAATGACTTTCTTTAAGGTAAGTAATTTGAATACATAGAAGCCATGAAAATAGAAATGAATAGAAGCTGTGATAGCGCAGTGGGTAGCAGCTCGACTTCACTTTCGAAGGCCCGAGTTCGAATCCCAGCACGCACCTCTAACTTTTCTATGTTATATGCGTTTTAAATAATTAAAAATATCTCTTCATTCAACGGTGAAGGAAAACATCGTGAGGAAACCTGCATGCCTGAGAGTTCTACGTAATGTTCTGAAAGGTATGTGGAGTCCACCATTCCGCACTGGGTCAGCGTGGTGGGCTACGGCCTTAGCCCCTTCTCGTTGTGGGAGGAGGCCTGTTCTGTAGTGGGCCGATAATGATTTGTATTTATTATCAACCTCAGACGTTAATAACTTTCTATAAGTGGGCATAAGGCTCCTTTCTTTCGTAGGACAGACGGTTGTAGAGCATTAAACCACCACTCAGCTCCAATGTGGGTATGGTGGTATCACATGTTATTGGCAATAACACGTGATAACAACCAACCCGCGCACTGCACTACAGTGCACGGGTCTCCTACCACAATGAGAAGGGGTTAAGGCCACCACGCTGACCCAGCTGATTGGTGGCCTCCACAAACCTTTGAGAACATTATGGAGAACTCTCAGGCATGCAGGTTTCCCCACGATATTTTCCTTCACTGTTATCTTCTCCTTCTATATATATAAAAGAGAAAGTGTGTGGGTATGTTCCGTATAGGCTCCGAAACGGCTGGGCCGATTTCAATGAATCTTCTTTCAGGGAATCTCCGGGTTGACCTGGCGAGTAATCCTGTAAAGTTTGGTGACGATCGGAGCACTCCTATTTTTGAACTGTCAAACTGTCAAATACAGCTTTTATTTACTATGATGATATTCTATTGTTGGGTGTACATGTGTGTACGCTCGAGAAGAGAATAGAAGAGAATGAATACGGAGAGAAATAAATGATTTAATATATTATGAGACTTAAATTAAAAATTTAATTATGTAAGTTTATTGTTTAAATAAAATAAAGCAAAATCTAGCCCGGCGTAGCGGGCTGGGTACGCTAGTTTATTATAATAGAGCTGTGTTCAACAGCCAGTACTTTAATATCAATAGTTATTAAATCCTAATGCCATAATGACTAATAAAAGGCATAATGTAACGGTTAATTTATGATTGCCAAGTAACATGAGTTATACATTACGTATATCATGGTAACTGTATAAGGCGTGTCACGTAAAAATAATGCTCGAGGTCTCTTCTTATAGTTATAATTGATGGCCAACCGGATAGTGGAAAAACGTCGCATATAAACAGAGCAACACTTTTAGGGCATGCAAGGAACATTGTCCTACAAAAGTTTTCCTAAATAAAAATATTTATTATTATTAAAATGTCGGCCTATGTCCATCAACCGCTGTGTGCGGTATTTAGCTTCATATTGTGCTTGTAGTTACACCAGCATCCACGACATTTAGCCATGTCCACCGGAACATGGAATGCTGCTTATTGGCAGTGAGGTAGTGCTAACCGGAAGAGCTCTGTCCCAAAAAGCTCTGTCGCAAAAAGATCTACTACTACTACTACTACTAAAAATCTTAAAGTGACAGACTTGGTGAATGGTGAATATCATCATCATCATCTCAACCTTCCACTGCTAGTCATAGAATTTTTGTAGAAGTCTTGTGCAGTCTGGTTCCAGTAGCTCCCTACGATTGGTTTGATGCCATGCCACGTCCTTCTCGTCGGGGGTCTATCATTGTATGAGGGGACTCTCTGATTGTCTGTAAAGCTGGTATCCACATCATCGTCCCATCACCATCATCATCTTTATAATCATTATCATTAGACTATTAACGCTCTGCTGAGCACAGGTCTCCTCACTCCTAGGAGAGCATATACCCACAAAGCTGCTCCATTGCTGGTTGGCGGACTTTTACTGTCACATGTCCGTGATTATAGCCTACGGTTTAACGTGTTGTTTGAGGCACTGAGTTGGACACCACCAATATCCTGGTTACGGGCTGGTTTTTAAAATTGTTTACTGTGAATTTAAGCAACGGTCTTTTTTCGTGAAATCTACTACACAAAAGCATATGATACATCAATATAACGGTACTTTGTAATTTGTAACGCATATTGAATGTGTAGCAAATTATATATACTTTCGTTGATTACAATGTCAAACCCGTCTGTGTACATATGCAACATTAACATAGATATATGTATATGTATATGTACGCTATTTCGACGACCTACCTGGCGCGGTGATGAGTGCTGTGCTGTGAAGTGAGCGTTCCTGGGTTCATTTCTGATTGATCTGATGAATGATTAGACCAGGCCAAAGTACATCCAGAAATTCCAAATTTGCCCAAACTGGGAGTCAAAATTCAAATTCATTTTTAAATTTTATTTTATTCATGTAGACTTATCAACGTCACTTTTAAGCGTTCATATATATTTATATTATTACCGTCATTGTGATTGTGATAAATATATTCATTAGATTAAAACTAAAGCTAGGAGTGTTACCATGGTCTAAGAAGAGCCCATAACGAACTTAGCCGGTTTTTTTTTGCCATTACCATCTCACATTCAAAATATAATTTGAAATTCAGTCTAGGACTCAATCGAACTTGGGATTTCAGCTATTAAGACCACATTGCTCACCACTGCGCCAGTTAGGTCGTCAAAATGTCACTCTTCACTCGTAAGTCAAAGTCAAAGTCAAAAATATCTTTATTCAAGTAGACCCATAGGTGGCACTTTTGGTGCGTAGGTACATTAGAATTACACGGTAGTGAAATGATGGCGACAACCGTATTCGTAAACTTAAAACTGAAGCTACGAGGGTTCCAAACGCGTCCTGGTCAAGTAGGTACTTATAATTATCGCTAACAACCTAACCCAGTGTAGCATATACTTAGGTATTACAATTAATGTATGTCTCTATAAGTTCGACACTCCGTGGGACACTAGTTTTGCATATAATCGTAGATTCCATCGGCCAGGGAACTCGCTATCGCCCATCGAATCCATTGTTCCCTACGCTACCTTTTACACAGACCTATGCAATCACAATCTATTGTAATCTAACTCTTGCAATCCTCTGCGCCCCTGGTACTGTTTATAAATCGCCATTTTCAGCTCTCACCGTTTTGCCCAGCAGTGGGAGATGTCCTACTACTGGGTAGGGGCCTTCCTGTTAAGGGGGATTAAAAAAGAGGAGTAAATATCTCGCTAAGCTATTTTACGTTCCATTATGAAGTCGCGTTGAAACAGAGTAGTTTGTTTTATTTGACGACCGAGTGGCGTAGTGGGCAGCGACCCTGCTTTCTTTGTCCGAGGTCGATTCCCACAACAGGAAAATGTTTGTGTGATGAACATGAATGTTTTTCAGTGTCTATTTATATAATATACTACGACAATATTTCGCAAACTGAATGCTTCCTGGTATTTTTATTCAACTCTGTATAGATAGAGATATTCATAATATTTAATCTCCGAAAGTTCTGTAACAGTCGTAAAATGTTGACACAACTTTAAATTCGAAAACGTGTAAATTTTTGACCTTTGACAACCACATTTGGTTTATTTACAGATTTTCGGCGTGACCCTTGGTCTTGTATCACTGGCACACGGGGAGCCACCTGTCCAAGGATATCACTACCAACAGAATGGTTACCATTCGAACGCTTTCAGCCCGCCCAGCGAGACTTATTTGCCACCTAAAACCGGTATGCTTTCATTTATGATGTCCTAGTACTTTATGGATTAAGTTTTTAAGTTGCAATCTGGTGGTATGTGACGATGTCATCTGAGATGGTAGCGGGCTAACCTGTTAGGGGTACGGTAGTTTCATTCAATCCTAAATCCATACCCCTTGTTTCTACGCATCGTATCAGAACGCTAAATTGCTCGGCGGCACTTCATTTTCGGTTGATTAACACAAAGCAGAATCCTTTCACCAGACCAGACCAGACCAAAGAACATTTAGAAATTATAGATTCCGAAATCGACTCTGCTGTATATTGAACGCAGCGATCAACTATGCACAAAATCCTAAATTCACTTATTAACCTACTGCTATTATATACTGCTGTTTGGTGTGGAGTATAAGAATTGAAGAAGTTCTAAATTACACCATACTGATACCACGCGGAGTATAGCAAATTCAGCTTAATTTTTATAGTGATAATAACCACAAAAAAAAAAGTCTTTAATAATGAGATTAAACTGCCACGTTGGTCTTGACTCCGAAGTCTAGTGGTTAGCATGTTCAACTACACATCACGAGGTCCTGGGTTCGAACCGCGGGTCGGGAGATTGGGAATGTATTGGGCTTTTCCATCAAGAAATTCTTTGTACCAGCCCGGCGTTCGGAAAACGAATTTCACCTGTGATTGCACACTAACTATAATAAAAATAAATATCCAGCGTGGTTGTAAAATCTGTCTAGAGAATGACCACCGTGGCTGGAATCGGTCAGGGAAACTGTGTGTGTCATCATGTCAAACCGATAGACGTCCACCGCTGGACTTAGGTCTATTGTAGGGAGTTCCAAATACTTGTCTTGTGTCTCCCTGAAACTCGCTTAAAACCATCCTTCACTTTGTCACTGCGTTTTGCGACGTCGCCATTCCAGGCATAGGTACCCTAACGTCCGTCGGTTCTCCGAGCTATTTACCCAGCCTATTGCCACTTTGGCTACGCAACTTGAGCTATGTCGGTAACTCTGGTTACGCTTGTAATATCCATTCAAAGTTATTTATAATTAAAGATGTATGTTTTTGTCAATTTCCAGGTTTAACCCTACCCAGCAGCTATCTACCCCCTAACTCGTTCACCGCCCCGGGACAGTATGGTAACGGTCAGAATCACCAGCAACATCATCACCACCATGAAAATGAAAACGAAGTGGTAAGACTATTTTTTTTAAATTCCTGACTCATAAACGTCAACATTTTAGTAGTAGGCCTTTTTGTGAGCTCGTCCTCTCATCTCTCTTTCTAGTCTTTCTCCTCTCATTCTCCCTTCTCAATGCTTATTTCTACTACCAAGCATTGCTGTATTCCGAAGGGCGGTGTTGTCGGTGTAATAGGCATATCTAATGATATGTGATTCATGTATTAAGAAAAACGTATTTTTATTTAAATTCTAAGTGAGATTGCTACGATTGGTGTGATTTTCAATAAATAAATTAGCAAAATCTTGCAATCCGCCGTAACAGTTTAAACGCTGAATTCAAAATAACGACGTCACTTCTATATAAAAAATTTATTTGTAGCGCTTATAATCTTAAATCTCTGTGTATATCAAGTATTTTGAGATTTCACACTATCATTTGGTAACTGTTTTGTTGTCAATACCAAAATAAATAATCTGTAGCTAGGAAACAACAACGAAATAGGCCCTGGTTTCCTAGATAAAAGCTTTATTTTGCCTATGACGTCACGAGAACGGCCATGACACCCGTCGAGCGTTTCCGCGGGAAATAATTTTAAATAATAATTTGCAATTTATAATAACAAAACCTTTAAATTCTGCAAAAATAAGATATTTTTGGATACAGTAGATACTTCCATACATCATAGGATAGTTTTTCAAAATAAGTCATCTTATATGTTGCGCCTGAGTGGTATATAAATGACATCATAGCATAGTCCGAATCAAACTTTATGACATTTCGAACATCTTTCGTTCAGTATTCGGTATCAGTCAATAAGCGGTACAGTGGACCCTGCGCGAAGTACATTCGCAGCTAACTTCCGCGACGACATAAAGTTTGAATCGGTAAAAAATTTAAAGGGAATATTTGGATTCAAAAAAAATTAAAAAAATGCTTTATTAGAAATGCATAACTGAAAAGTAGACAATAATATTCGATATTGACTTTATTGTTGAAATGCGAGCTTTTTAAGATATATCCTTATTGAATCTACTTTTATCCATAACATACTAGCTGTTGTTTTCGTCCGCGTCTTTTACTGTTTTATAGAAATCCCGTGGAGATAGTGTTTCTGGGATAAAAAGAACTCTCTATTATGTCAAAAATAACGATACTTAGGGATTGAAGGAAGGACAAACAAAGAAACATATCTTCGCATTTATAATATCATAGAGTAAAAATTATTATATTAATTTGTTTGAATACAAACTTATGATACATCAAGTCCTTCCGTTGAAAACCCAGATTTTTAAATGGTAATTTGTTTTTATTTAATGCGTCAAACCACATAACGCCGCACATATTGTAAAAATTTACAGAGTAATTTAAAGTATAATTAAGTGCAGCATAAAAACAATAGGTTATGGGGTATTACTATGAGGTAGATCTGCCGGGTCTCACAAGTCTGTCGCTAAATACATAATCATGTATTTCGTGACAGGCGTAAATCTTGCGATCACTGCTGTCAAACTTAACCACACAATAAATAAACAAAAGTGACGTTTGTCAGCAACAAACGCAAGATTAACGCCTGTTGCAAGCCTGTCGCGGGATACGTAATCACCCTGCTGGTTATGCTAAAATTCCATGGTAATCGATTCAAAATGGTTTTCGAGCAAAATGCCAACACAAACAAACACAAATTTTAAACCCGTAGTGGGTGATAAATTAAACAATTCGATTTTCCCTAATTTAATTACTGAAGTAGAATATCAACAGTCAGATACAACGATTTTTACACGCTTTTTATTAGCTTCCCCTTTATTTTTGTAACCGACTCCTTTGGACTTGATTGTGACCCTCTTCGAACGGTCCGATTTCGTTCAAGTTTTGTAAATATATCGAGGACCGATGGCAATACACTAATTTGATAAGATTATTTCATTTTTGAATTTGCAAAAATAAGAGAACCTAATAAATATAATAGTTTAAGAAAAAGTTGACACGCTTTTATTAATAAACTAAACTGAAAGGTAGAAATTAGTTTGATTTTAAAGTTATACTACTTTTGGCGCGTTAGGGAGAAATTTTTATGATGTGCGCGCACACCGTCACGAAAAACCAACACCCTGAAGTTAGCTATAGTCAACAATTTTGTTTTCCAATAAAAGGTTTGAAATTGTACACTTTGAATTGTCAAAGTCTGCGGGCACATTCCGGTGATTTAATTGATTCAATTGTACAAACAAAAAACACAAATTTTAATGATGAAAGTTGGTTTTCCGATAATGAGATTACTCGATAATGCGTTATAGTAAATCTTTCAATGTATTAAATACGTTTTCCTATTGTTAGAGTAGTTTCTTCTGTAAACGCAGAATAAGGCGAAAGATAAAATTTTTGAAAAGATTTTTATCCTGTTACGCCAAAGAAGTATAACGTCTATCGCGTGTACATAAGTTTATTACACGCACGTTTTATTTTTATACCAAGTGTGTTTTTTAGTTTTTTTGAACTATTAATTTATTTATTATAAAATTACGTACCTTTCCTACGAATATTATAAACAGTGTAAGAACTGATCGGTTTCAATCTATAAATACTGTTTTCCACCGAATAGAATATATCACCATAGTCCCCAAATATAATACTACGAGGGAAAAAGCTGAGGTTAGCAACATGCTTGGCTGTACCGTTAAAACAATCAATTTCATACAGTCCGTCTTCCGTCACACCAAACGTCACATATTCATCGCTTATGAAATGGTAAACTGCACTCAGATCCTTATTTTTAACTATTTCATCACCGTTTATAGCACAGTAAACGCCGCACATTGATACATAGTGTATATTTTTATGATAATCGACGTCGAATTCCAGCACCGCTTTCATATTTCCAACTCGTATAGCTTTGGAGCCTTGATGGAATATCTTGTATATTTTATGGCTGTTTGCATCTATTACGTACATCTCGTTGTTTCTTATCACAATTTTCAATATATTCATGTTATAAAGTCCTATATTAAACGCTTCTATTAACAATGGGTTATATTTATAAAGACCGTTGTCTGATCCGAAATAAACATCTCCTGTGTCTTGATCTACTGCAGTCGCTTTATTTCTGGCAATACCGTTAATTTTTGTGGCTTCTTTTGTTATTATATTTACAAAGGCTCTTCCAGAGTTTTGTATTACGTCATCCATATGCATGAAATACAGGTTTCTGCTTGACGAGTCATATGACAGTTCTTTAGGGTCGACAAATTTATTCGTAAGTAATTCTTTCTTGTACAATCTACTTCCAATCTTCTCTGTAGGTGTGTCTGTCACGTAAATACGTACTCCAGCTTCCACGCATACCAATAAAACTATCAATAAAAAGAAGAGATTCAGTTTAGGTAGCATTATTAGAGCAAAAAAAAACGTGTGTAAATACGTACTTTACAAACGAAACTGACTTCAGTGGGTAAAATGTTTTGATCTTATATTATCTCATTGGAGTTATAACCAATTAACTCGTGCGGTTGATACAATTATTTCGTCATTGCAATTTGATTTCTAATACTCACTGCTTTAAGGTTGGATTTTGTAGTGTGTGTTTTTCGGTTTGCTTGTAACTTGTGATTTGTCATCGCGGATGTGTGTTAAGAAAATTGGTATAAACAAGCGTAGAGGTCATTTTGAACAGCTCATCACAATTATAACTATGCTACGTATTTGTAACTACATTTTTGTTTCATTGATAGTTTATTTATTTACACCAACAACTTACATACACTGTTTATAAATTAATCTTACTATAACATTTACTGTATGTTTGTCAATCAATTTCTAGTCGTGGGAATCGAACTCACAGCCTTATACTTAGAAAGCAGGATCGCAGTCTATCGCCGGCTGTAGAAAGATTTTCATCAACGTAGAACATTCCCGATATTCACCTTTGAATCAAAAAAAAAACTAAATCAAAATCGGTTCAGTCGTTGCAACGATGTCACAGACAGACACACACAGACACGTCAAACTTATAACACTCCGTCGTTTTTGCGCTGGGGGTTCACAATACAGGAATTAACGAATTCTCTTCTAATTCTTAATTGTTAATAATATCGAACATCGGACATTTCTTTAAAGATCATGGTCATCACAATCAAGTAAAATAATAATAATTTTTAATTCCAAAAAATCTTAAGTCTAAACAATATAGTAAAAAGTTTTCTTATTTTATAGGATTGGGCATCCATTAAATCTTAAATAATTATTTTACTGATGAAAAACTAAGGAACTTCGTATTTCAGCTTCAGTTAATCGAAACGGTATCTTTAGCACTAAGCCAGAAGGCCGCGGGTTGGTGGACGATAATGTCCCTACCATAGTTTACTCGGATGCCACGAATTTGCTCTTAATGAGGATAAGACTCGTTACTCAGCTCCGCGAGACTGTGGCGAGACCACGCATTATTGCTGCTACAAATGGAATTGGTATTTCTTGGAATTCCATATCTTGGCATTCCAGTCTGAGATTTGTTTCACTGATCCCCATTTTAATGTAACATTGCCGGCCGATTGGCGCAGTGGGCAGCGACCCTGCTTTCTGAGTCCAAGGCCGTGGGTTCGATTCCCACAACTGGGCAATATTTGTGTGATGAACATGAAGGTTTTTCAGTGTCTGTGTGTTTATCTACATATTATAAGTATTTATGTATATTATTCATAAAAATTATTCATCAGTTATCTTAATACCCATAACACAACCTACGCTTACTTTGGGACTGGATGGCGATGTGTGTATTGTCGTAGTATATTTATTTATTTATTTATTGCTGGGTTAAAAACAAATGTTTGTTTGCTTGTTCTTACATACGTAACGCCCTAACTAGGCCACTGAATGTAGGAGGTTTTAGTCACTGAGTGACTTCACACATAGTGAAGTCGGGAATGACAACTTGGTTTACACCTGACGAAAAGCCATAAATCAAAAGAAGAAGAAGAATCATGAGGTTTTCCTCCTATAATATAAAAAAAAACTTGATTTTTGGCATTGACTTAGTCAAGAGTGGCATAGGCTACCGAACCGTTGCAGTTGTAGAGTCAACAAATAACCTTAAGTACGTTTAGAACATTAGAGGTAAAATATTTACAGTCAACTGTTAAATAGGTTTAGGTTTAAAGACATTTTATTCCCATAAAAAGACCTAAGTCACTTACATAGGAATATAATAAATTACTACACTTCGCCATTAGACTAAACTAAATTCAATTTTACTATTATCTACTCATTCAATGTATTCGTCTTTAAATTTATTTGTATTACTTAATATATAAGGAGCTAATTTAGTTTTGGATACATTGAATGAGTTTACATTTTTTATAGGTATAGGTATTCTATTATAAAATTTGGCGCCTGGTAAGGGATTTTTTACCATAATTTCTTCTAGTTCTAGGAAAGGTAAGGAAGCTGGCTCGACGAGTTTTATTTTTCTTTTTTAAATGGTGAAGTAACTAACCGCCTGTTCGAGAAACACGACTAAAGTGCAATATTTTTTGATGCTTCAATATTAACCGTGTACACGGTATAAATTTGTTTTTATGTCGATAATAAAAGACTTATTTATTTATTTATTTATTTAGGAAAACCAACCGCTAATAAATATAAATTTTTTCTTGTCCAAGTTTTTACGTTGCGAGCTAAGTGAATGATCAGCTTATTACAGGTTTTCACAACGTTTACAAATAATTTCAAAATTAATTACATTTTATATATAACTGCATTACAAAATAAATTTCTAAAAATATTTTCCTAATTAATAAGGTTATAATGTAAAAATATAAGTAGAATTAAAATTAAGATTCATATTAAATTAAAAATTAAATTAAAAAAAAAAAAAATTAACATCAATGTCCAAGTTTAAGCTTATTAAATTTTGAATATTTGATAACATAAAAAGTCAAGTATTTATTTTATTTTTATCTTGAAATGTCAGATAGAACAATTAAAAGTGTCAATAATTTTACGCCTTAAGTCAGTGTATTTATTATGAAATAAGTCTATTTCTTTTTGTTTTTTTACGTAATCGTTATAAATGTCGGATATTCTTGGTAAGGGAGAATATTTACCCAACTTCGTTCTATAAGGCCTGTGATACAATAAATTACAAGGAACCCGAGGTGTGTTTGTGCGCGGTGTTCTAATCGCAAATCTGTGAATCAGTTCAGGACAATCAACGCCATTGTTAAACAAATTAAATAAGAATGTCATTGACAACAGCTCTCGTCATTCTTCATTGGGTCAATGGCTGTATTATGTTATAATATATAATATGTTACTTTGTTCCCAGCCGAAGTCCTACGAATTCGGCTACTCAGTGAAGGACGCCCAGTCCGGCAACGACTACGACCGAAGGGAGATGTCGGACGGCAACGTGGTGCGCGGGGAGTACAGAGTGCAGCTTCCCGATGGACGCACTCAGATAGGTAGCTACATTTAAGATCATGAAGTGACCCGCCCGACTTGTCGCACAAAGTCAAAGTCAAAAATATATTTATACAAGTGGGCCCATAGGTGGCACTTTTGATGCGTACATTACATGAAAATTACACGGTAGTGAGATGAGGGTTCCAAACGCGTCCTGTTCTAAGAAGAAGCCCACAAGAATCTTAGCCGGGTGTTTTTTTTTGTTATCACCATCTCACATTGTCATTTAAAATCATTAGAAGAGCAACCTGGTTAGAGCAATGATTTACACCCAAGCACACGCAATTCACAAGTAAATTTAGCCGGGTGTTTTTTTTTTGTTATCGCCATCTCACATTGTCATTTAAATTATTAGAAGAGCAACCTGGTTAGAGCAATAATTCACACCCAAGCACGCCCAATTCACACACCTTCCTTAGTCCTTTATACTATATTAGGACTTGGTGTTCGCATCAATTGGTAGTAGTAGCACAAAGGATACTATTGCTCGTTCTGCCTTACATTCCTTCATACGTCACGGGAAGGGGAGGTTTCAGTGGCGTGCATGGAGGGTATGCACAGGGTATGCAGATGATATAAAATGAAGAAAACCTCCAGTACGAGTTATAAAATACTTAAGGATGGGCATTGTAAGAGTTATAAAAAATTTCTACCCTTAAGTATTTATAACTCGTACTGGAGATTTTCTTAATTTTATATCATCTGCATACCCTGTGCATACCCTCTATGCACGCCGCTGGGAGGTTTAGTGACTACTGTATTCTGATCTGGCAGTAATTAAGGCTATTTAATTTTACAGTAACGTATCACGCGGACTGGCAGACTGGCTTCCACGCGAATGTGCGGTACGAAGGACAGGCGAGGTACCCCGAAAACAACCATCAAGGTAAGTAAAGAAACAATAGAAAATACAGAACTAAGAACATACAAAACCCTCATTTAGCTTTTATTGCCCAAGAACAGTGAAAACGCCCGGGCATGTCTCACCCGGGAGTGTGACTAGCTCACAAACTTTTCCCATTTTACATTTTTTATGGTAAACAATTAGAACATTAGAGGTTAAATAATTGCTGTCAACTTCTAAATGGAATAAGTGACTAACCGCCGTTTCGAGAAACTACTAAAGTGGCCGTTATCTTGCTGTCAGTCGTGTCTACAAAGGTTGCCTGTAAGAGATTGCTTGCAGCAATCAGGCCGCATTGCATGTCTATTGCTACAGTAAATTTTTAAAGTGGGTAAATAATTAAACTTTTGATCACTATAACTTCATATTTGCCAGAAATTTATATTCATGACATTGAGTTGGTGGGTATTTTGATATAAATACGACTGCATTATCGATGCACCGCAGTCCTACATGGACTCGAACGATGCAAAGATACCTCCGGTGTCTTAGTCGTTTATCTCTATAGTGTTTACTGTATACCCCTTACTGTCTCTTTTCCTGTATTTTATACGTCCAATAAAGTGTATCTTCTTCTAAAGTGGAGTGGTTTGTGACACTTTAATATTAGTCATGTACACGGTTTCCGTATGATCTTAATTCTGTAAACAAGCATTATTTTTTTTTATAGGTTACAACTATAATGCCCCGCAGTTCTCCGGTTCCCTAAATGGATTTAACAACCACGAGAGCAGCAACAAACCGTCCACATCTTATGGACCGCCGGGTTACCAATAAATAGTAAAATTAAATGACAAGAAAACACTTCAGTATTTCCAGAGATTACCCCTATAGAAGGCTAGACAAGGGTACACCGATTAGTATTCTTATGAAAAATTTATGTTACCAAACTTTTCTTGAGATAAAAATTTTAGAGTTTAGGGATTATTACGGTTTTTTTAAAGTCCCGTGGGAACTGTTTACTTTCTTGGGATAAAAAGTAGCCTATGTTACTCTCCGTCCTTGCAACTAACTCTACGCTAAACCGCAAATGGAAGAATCCATTGAGGGCATAAAATAAGGACAAACAAACAAACAAACATCACAACAAAACGGCCCTCGGATTGAAAGCTTATAAAGATGTACAAATTTAGCTATCTAATACTAAGTTGGATATTATGTTAAGTATATTAAGATGTATGAAAATAAATAAGTCTTTGAAATCAGTCTTTTATGACTCTTGTTTGGTTTCCCGGTACTCCAAAAATAAAACAATATTATATACGCAACATATTTATTCCATAATAATACGGTAATTTACACTAAGTATTTGAACTCGTTAGTAATATTATAAATTGATATATTACGAAAGTTAAGCTTAATTTGCTATACTCTGTGTTATTTATAATTTCTTCAATCCTTATACTGCACACCAAACAGATCTTCGGCAATATAGGGTATATTGCACGTTTCGCTCCGAAACCAGAGCATCCTCAGGAGATGTTGACTTGACAATGAATTGTTAATTATTTATTGTTAAGTCATCTTTTCACGGAGCAAATTTAGCTTAATTTTCATAATATTTCATGGAATTCTATCAAATATTATAGTTTGAGCCATTTCAACGCACTGAACTGGCTGACTACGCAATAGCAGTATTTGTTTAGGTGTGGGTGCGTCGCACTCACGCACGCAGGTTCCGTGCCGTACCTGGAAGCGCAAAGATCATCAAAATAAATAAATTCAATATTCAGTTATTTCAAGTAAGCAAGCCTAATATAAGCACTTTTGAAACGTCAAGTCTGTCTGTGTGTAGTGACTCTACCACCGGTTCGGAAGGCAGATTCTACCGAGAAGAAGCCAATCTTAACAATTTACATTTTACATGTTAAAATTCATTTTTCTATCTTGTGAGAGATGAAATCATCCTCATGTCTTAGGGGAATGGACCAAAATGTTGTCTTCTCCCACAGCTTTATCAACTCTGCTAACTTTTTTTTATTCCACTAAAAGTAGATAAGCCCTGGACTGCAATCTCACGTAAGTGATGATGCAGTCTAAGGTAGCGGGCTAAACGGTTAGGGAGTAGTCACACTAGAATACTAAATCGCTTAGCGGCACGTCTTTATCGGTAGCGTGGTAACTAGCCACGGCCAAAGCCTCCCACCAGACCAGACCAGAGAAAATTAAGAAATTATAAATTCCCCTGCCGGGAATCGAACTTTGGACCTCCTATTTAGATTAGTGCTCACCGTTGCGCCAGGGAGGTTTTTGTCGGCAGAGTGGTAACTATCCACGGCCAAAGCCTGCCACCAGGTAGATACTTTAGCAATGGCGTAAAAGTGGAAATAATATCCGTGTATTTAATATAATAAACGGGGGTAATCTTCTCCTATTCCCCGTTACCGTGCTTTAGAAAGGGGACGCGTTAGTAATATCCCTTGTCAGGGGACATAATCTGGGGATAAATTTTTTGCCTCCTGCCCGTGCTAGCCCTGTTGGTGGTAATGCGAATGCAGTCAAAGAGGCTAAGTTGTGACATTTTTCTCCCAGGGGAAATGACAAAATGTTATCTTCACCCACAGCTTTATCAACTCTCCGAGCATTGGCGCAAGAGTGGAAATAATAAACAGGGGTAAATTTCTATTCTAATGCCTGTTGAGTTGCTTTGGCAGGTGGACTCGTAAATTTTATTAATTGTCAGGGGATACAATCGAGGGAAATATTTTTTAAAGCATTCTGCTAGTCAAAGAGCTTTGTTCTTCACCGGTGCTCCAATCACTAATATATAACTGTCTAAAGGACTCTTCCAACGGCATTGTTTTTTTTAATTTTTTTTTTAATAAATGTACTACGACAATACACTCACACACATCGCCATCTAGCCCCAAAGTAAGCGGAGCTTGTGTTATGGGTACTAAGTTAGCTGATGAATATTTTTTTTATTAATATAATACACATAAATACTTATAATATACAGATAAACACCCAGACACTGAAAAACATTCATGTTCATCACACAAACATTTTCCAGTTGTGGGAATCGAACCCACGTCCTTGGATTCAGAAAGCAGGGTCGCTGCCCACTGCGCCACTCGGCCGTCAATATTGTAGTGTGCACTGGGTTTCTAACCAGGGTATGCATACAGCAGGAAAATTGCATAAAAGGGCAAAAATCCTCTTATTCTAGTTATATATAAATTTTAGGGTAGGCAGTGCTTTTGTGCATGTATGAAGTGCACGCCACTGGTAGTGTGCAGTGGCGTGCATAGAGGGTATGCAGATGATATAGAATGAAGAAAATCTCTAGTACAAGTTATAAAAAACTTAAGGATTGGAATTTTAAGAGTTATAAAAAGCCCACCCTTAAATATTTATAACTCGTACTGGTGATTTTCTTCATTTTATATCATCTTCATACCCTGTGCATACCCTCTGTACGGGAGCTTTGGTGATACGCTCGAACGTAACAATTGGAAGATCTTCCTCCGAGCGGGTGATCGTGCTCGGGGACCGAGGTCCGAACATTCGATTCGATTTTCGGAAGGACACTTGCCGATAACCACCTGAGGGGTTGCTACGGCGTCACCGGGGGAGTGGGGCGAGCGCGAGAGCTCGCCATGACTCTTCTCATGGCGAGCTAGAGCTCGACGACATCGGGGGGATTTTTGAGAGTTGTATATATAGGCATTCTTCGTGAACACTTCGCTAGAGCGATGCAGGCTTTTTTGTAGCGCCATCTAGTTATGTAATGTGGAGACCGCTAAACCCTCTATGCACGCCACTGGGTGAGCCATCTACTTGGTCCGTCAATATTAATTAAAAAAAATATATATATATCACTTCATAATCAAACAGAAGCTTATTGACACAGTTGGCAGTTGGAATTTACGTATACGCGTTTTATATCGAATATTTGACTTGTAATTCACAGCCCGGATAGCTCAGTCGGTAGAGCATTGGACTTTTAATCCAAGGGTCCAGGGTTCAAGTCCCTGTTCGGGCGGCGAACTTTTTATTATTTTAATACAATCGAAAGTATAAAACAAAATTACTCTCCGCGTCCGTCTGTTTATTTACTAACTCCATAACTACGCAATGGATTTTGTTGCGGTTTTCACCGTCTTAGATTTTACGCCGACAATTTTTATAAAGAAAAAAAAGTTTGCTACCAGGTTCTTTAGAAATAAGTTTGCATGACAGTAACCCTTTTCTTCTAATTTATATAATAGCAGGGCGAACAAGGCGGCCAAAACCTCCCACCGGACAAAACCGCTTAACTGGCTGAGGTCGTCATTCCAGCACCTTAGGACCCCAACGTCCATCGGTTCTCCGAGCTATGTGCCCTGCCCATTACCACTTCAGCTTCGCGACGAGCGATGTCGGTAACTCTAGGTCTTCTACGAATCTCCACATTTCTGATTTGATCACGTAGAGACACTCCGAGCATAGCTCTCTCCATCGCCCGCTGAGTTACTCTGAGCCTTATGAGGCCCATAGTAAGTGAGCACGTTTCGTATTCGTAAGTCACCACGTCTCCAAAATACTCACGCGGTAATTCTAGAAATGTCTCTCTCCGAGATGACGAAGCGATCCCTCTGCGGGTGGAATTGCATCGATGCCTCGAACGCAGCGGGCCCTGGAGTCAGTATTATCTGTGAGGAAGCATTGTTATTTTAAACATCTGATCCCCTTCCAAGGCTTCCACCTAAAACCTTCCTTGTTTGTTTGACACTATAAAACTAACTATGGTAACATTATGTCTTGAGGCATTTCCTTCCATTATGAAAATTCAGCTAAATTATTTACACCTACTAGCAGATCCCCGCGATTTCTGCTGTATCTTGTAACTTAATGTTATCCTTACTAATATTATCCTAAGGTATCGACTGCCCTATACATAAACGATAAAAAAGCTTGCGTGTGAATTGCTCTAGCTTCATAGATTAATAAAAATTTACTGTGAGATGGTGATAAAAAAAAAAAAAATTACCCGGCTAAGTTTGTTGTGGGTTCTTCTTAGAGCAAGGCGCGTTTGGAACCCTCGTAGCTTTAGGTATAAGTTGGCGAACGCAGTTATCACCATCCCCTTACAATTATGTAAACATATATGTATGGACGCTTCATAAGTGCCTGTGATAGTGTCCATCAACCTGCTGTGTAGCTCAAACATCATCATCATATCGACCCATGACCGGCCTACTACAGAGCACGTGCCTCCTCCCACAATGACTAACGTTTAGGCCATAGTCCACCACGCTGGCCCAGTGCGGATTGGTTGACTCTTAGCGGCTTCGAGAACATTATGGAGAACTCTCGGGCATGCAAATTTACTCATATAAGCTACACTTACCAAGGTTTTATAGTAAACGACGCGGGTAACATTAGCAGCAGAACTTTTCGGACCGGAAGGATCCTGGCGGGACACCCACATGACGTGACTCAAGCTCCTTACGGCGCAAACTGATCTGGAATTACGCCAATGTATCTTTTTTTTTTTTTTAATAGTTATAATTGACGAACAAGATGGGCCACCTGTAGCCTTAGGTTCGCAATTGGGACGTCGATTTTTTCAGAAATTATAAATTCCCAAATCGCCTCCGCCCGGGATCGAACCCGTAACCTCCCATTTATAAAACCACAGTGCTGACCACTGCGCTAGAGAGTTGGAAACTATGAAAAAAGAGGTACCAGAATAAATAAATATACTACGACAATACACACATCGCCATCTAGCCCCAAAGTAAGCGTAGCTTGTGTTATGGGTGCTAAGCTGACTGATGAATATTTTTATAAATATTATACATATAATATTTATAATATACAGATAAACACCCAGACACTGAAAAACAATCATGTTCATAACACAAACATTTTCCAGTTGTGGGATCCCACCCTAGGACTCAGAAAGCAGGGTCGCTGCCCACTGCGCCAATTGGCCGTCAATATAGTTACAAATAGGTCTTAATAGGTCTTATTAATAGGAGAGCTTTTTGTGGCAGACCTCGTCCGAGGAAATGCTTCGTCATTCTTTTTTCTGCCGCTAAGGCATTACAGTGCTGTTTTTCGGTCCGAAGGGCGGGGTTGCCGATGTAATTACAGGCACATGACGCTTAACACCTACGCCTCAAATCATAACTAATAAATATAAATCGTCAAGTATTACCTACTATAGAAAATTAAAAAACAGAGCCTTAACATAATCTGCCATTCCTTAATGGTAAATATTTAAATAACATAGGATTATTATAATAAATTAACAAATATTTAAAATATAAAAAAAAAAAAATTCGAAGTCGCGAGTAGCGAAGCTGAAGTGGCAATGGGCAGGGCACATAGCTCAGAGAACCGATGGACGTTAGGGTCTTAAGGTGCTGTAATGACGACCCCGCACCGGTAAGCGCAGCGTAAGTCGGCCCCCAACGAGGTGGACAGATGACATCAGGCGACTCGCTGGGAGCCGCTGGAGGCAAGCGGCCCAGGACCGTGGATTGTGGAACTCCCTACAAAAGACCTATGTCCAGCAGTGGACGTCGATTGGTTGACATGATGATGATGATAGAAAAAGAAATTCATTTTAAATAATAACTGTAACCATTTCCTCATTCCCATGTAATTAAAATAAAGAATTCAATTCAATTAAACCTTGGTCACAAATATAATGCTATCATCTTAAAAAAGGATCTTATATTAATTTTGGTTTAAAAATGGCTGTACAGTGAAACACCATTACCTATTCCCTATGTGAAAGAATAAAAAAAAAAACATAAATAGGTAGTCACTTGTTTACAATTTGTTGCTCAAGAATTCATTTATATTGTAATAATTAACATACTGGCTTAGCTTAGTAACTCTATTGTAATATTTTAACTTCGTTTGCTCAGTGCTTTTTAACAGCAATCAATTATAATTGCTCATCTAAACTACTTTGCCCTCGGCGTTTACTATGTCGACATGCAGACATACTATTAGTTTAAATAAAAGATAACAAGACCGTGACACGACCGCATTCGATTTCAGTATGTGACGTTGCAATTAAATTTTTTTTTGTTTACGTCGTATACATGTCCCAAGTGCCTTTTATGCAAGTTTAGTACGTATCTCATGCAGGTTAAAAATCTCATCTCATCAAATATCTTTTGTGTAAGTTTAGTGGGTACGTCTCGTTATACAGGTCGCAAGTGTTGTTTATCCAAGTTTAGTACATCTTGTACACAGGAAGCAAGTGTGGTTTATGCTGGTTTAGTACCTCTCGTATACAGGTTGAAAGTGTCGTTTATGCAAGTTTGGTACCTCTCGTATACAGGTTGAAAGTGTCGTTTATGCAAGTTTGGTACTTCTCATATACAGGTTGAAAGTTTCGTTTATGCTAGTTTAGTACCTCTCGTGTACAGGTTGAAAGTGTCGTTTATGCTAGTTTAGTACCTCTCATATACAGGTTGAAAGTGTCGTTTATGCTAGTTTAGTACCTCTCGTGTACAGGTTGAAAGTGTCGTTTATGCTAGTTTAGTACCTCTCATATACAGGTTGAAAGTGTCGTTTATGCTAGTTTAGTACCTCTCGTATAGACGTTGAAAGTGTCGTTTATGCTAGTTTAGTACCTCTCGTATACAGGTTGAAAGTTTCGTTTATGCTAGTTTAGTACCTCTCGTGTACAGGTTGAAAGTGTCGTTTATGCTAGTTTAGTACCTCTCGTGTACAGGTTGAAAGTGTCGTTTATGCTAGTTTAGTACCTCTCGTGTACAGGTTGAAAGTGTCGTTTATGCTAGTTTAGTCCCGCTCATATACAGGTTGAAAGTGTCGTTTATGCTAGTTTAGTACCTCTCATATACAAGTCGAAAGTGTCGTTTATGCTAGTTTAGTACCTCTCATATACAGGTTGAAAGTGTCGTTTATGCTAGTTTAGTACCTCTCGTATAGACGTTGAAAGTGTCGTTTATGCTAGTTTAGTACCTCTCGTATACAGGTTGAAAGTTTCGTTTATGCTAGTTTAGTACCTCTCGTGTACAGGTTGAAAGTGTCGTTTATGCTAGTTTAGTACCTCTCGTGTACAGGTTGAAAGTGTCGTTTATGCTAGTTTAGTACCTCTCGTGTACAGGTTGAAAGTGTCGTTTATGCTAGTTTAGTACCTCTCGTGTACAGGTTGAAAGTGTCGTTTATGCTAGTTTAGTCCCGCTCATATACAGGTTGAAAGTGTCGTTTATGCTAGTTTAGTACCTCTCATATACAAGTCGAAAGTGTCGTTTATGCTAGTTTAGTACCTCTCATATACAGGTTGAAAGTGTCGTTTATGCTAGTTTAGTACCTCTCGTGTACAAGTTGAAAGTGTCGTTTATGCTAGTTTAGTACCTCTCGTGTACAGGTTGAAAGTGTCGTTTATGCTAGTTTAGTACCTCTCATATACAGGTTGAAAGTGTCGTTTATGCTAGTTTAGTACCTCTCGTATAGACGTTGAAAGTGTCGTTTATGCTAGTTTAGTACCTCTCGTATACAGGTTGAAAGTTTCGTTTATGCTAGTTTAGTACCTCTCGTGTACAGGTTGAAAGTGTCGTTTATGCTAGTTTAGTCCCGCTCATATACAGGTTGAAAGTGTCGTTTATGCTAGTTTAGTAACTCTCATATACAAGTCGAAAGTGTCGTTTATGCTAGTTTAGTACCTCTCATATACAGGTTGAAAGTGTCGTTTATGCTAGTTTAGTACCTCTCGTATAGACGTTGAAAGTGTCGTTTATGCTAGTTTAGTACCTCTCGTATACAGGTTGAAAGTTTCGTTTATGCTAGTTTAGTACCTCTCGTGTACAGGTTGAAAGTGTCGTTTATGCTAGTTTAGTACCTCTCGTGTACAGGTTGAAAGTGTCGTTTATGCTAGTTTAGTACCTCTCGTGTACAGGTTGAAAGTGTCGTTTATGCTAGTTTAGTACCTCTCATATACAGGTTGAAAGTGTCGTTTATGCTAGTTTAGTACCTCTCGTGTACAGGTTGAAAGTGTCGTTTATGCTAGTTTAGTACCTCTCATATACAGGTTGAAAGTGTCGTTTATGCTAGTTTAGTACCTCTCGTATAGACGTTGAAAGTGTCGTTTATGCTAGTTTAGTACCTCTCGTATACAGGTTGAAAGTGTCGTTTATGCTAGTTTAGTACCTCTCGTGTACAGGTTGAAAGTGTCGTTTATGCTAGTTTAGTACCTCTCATATACAGGTTGAAAGTGTCGTTTATGCTAGTTTAGTACCTCTCGTATAGACGTTGAAAGTGTCGTTTATGCTAGTTTAGTACCTCTCGTATACAGGTTGAAAGTTTCGTTTATGCTAGTTTAGTACCTCTCGTGTACAGGTTGAAAGTGTCGTTTATGCTAGTTTAGTACCTCTCGTATACAGGTTGAAAGTTTCGTTTATGCTAGTTTAGTACCTCTCGTGTACAGGTTGAAAGTGTCGTTTATGCTAGTTTAGTACCTCTCGTGTACAGGTTGAAAGTGTCGTTTATGCTAGTTTAGTACCTCTCGTGTACAGGTTGAAAGTGTCGTTTATGCTAGTTTAGTACCTCTCGTGTACAGGTTGAAAGTGTCGTTTATGCTAGTTTAGTACCTCTCGTGTACAGGTTGAAAGTGTCGTTTATGCTAGTTTAGTCCCGCTCATATACAGGTTGAAAGTGTCGTTTATGCTAGTTTAGTACCTCTCATATACAAGTCGAAAGTGTCGTTTATGCTAGTTTAGTACCTCTCATATACAGGTTGAAAGTGTCGTTTATGCTAGTTTAGTACCTCTCGTGTACAGGTTGAAAGTGTCGTTTATGCTAGTTTAGTACCTCTCATATACAGGTTGAAAGTGTCGTTTATGCTAGTTTAGTACCTCTCGTATAGACGTTGAAAGTGTCGTTTATGCTAGTTTAGTACCTCTCATATACAAGTCGAAAGTGTCGTTTATGCTAGTTTAGTACCTCTCATATACAGGTTGAAAGTGTCGTTTATGCTAGTTTAGTACCTCTCGTGTACAGGTTGAAAGTGTCGTTTATGCTAGTTTAGTACCTCTCGTGTACAGGTTGAAAGTGTCGTTTATGCTAGTTTAGTACCTCTCATATACAGGTTGAAAGTGTCGTTTATGCTAGTTTAGTACCTCTCGTATAGACGTTGAAAGTGTCGTTTATGCTAGTTTAGTACCTCTCGTATACAGGTTGAAAGTTTCGTTTATGCTAGTTTAGTACCTCTCGTGTACAGGTTGAAAGTGTCGTTTATGCTAGTTTAGTCCCGCTCATATACAGGTTGAAAGTGTCGTTTATGCTAGTTTAGTACCTCTCATATACAAGTCGAAAGTGTCGTTTATGCTAGTTTAGTACCTCTCATATACAGGTTGAAAGTGTCGTTTATGCTAGTTTAGTACCTCTCGTATAGACGTTGAAAGTGTCGTTTATGCTAGTTTAGTACCTCTCGTATACAGGTTGAAAGTTTCGTTTATGCTAGTTTAGTACCTCTCGTGTACAGGTTGAAAGTGTCGTTTATGCTAGTTTAGTACCTCTCGTGTACAGGTTGAAAGTGTCGTTTATGCTAGTTTAGTACCTCTCGTGTACAGGTTGAAAGTGTCGTTTATGCTAGTTTAGTACCTCTCATATACAGGTTGAAAGTGTCGTTTATGCTAGTTTAGTACCTCTCGTGTACAGGTTGAAAGTGTCGTTTATGCTAGTTTAGTACCTCTCATATACAGGTTGAAAGTGTCGTTTATGCTAGTTTAGTACCTCTCGTATAGACGTTGAAAGTGTCGTTTATGCTAGTTTGGTACCTCTCGTATACAGGTTGAAAGTGTCGTTTATGCTAGTTTAGTACCTCTCGTGTACAGGTTGAAAGTGTCGTTTATGCTAGTTTAGTACCTCTCATATACAGGTTGAAAGTGTCGTTTATGCTAGTTTAGTACCTCTCGTATAGACGTTGAAAGTGTCGTTTATGCTAGTTTAGTACCTCTCGTATACAGGTTGAAAGTGTCGTTTATGCTAGTTTAGTACCTCTCGTGTACAGGTTGAAAGTGTCGTTTATGCTAGTTTAGTACCTCTCGTATACAGGTTGAAAGTTTCGTTTATGCTAGTTTAGTACCTCTCGTGTACAGGTTGAAAGTGTCGTTTATGCTAGTTTAGTACCTCTCGTGTACAGGTTGAAAGTGTCGTTTATGCTAGTTTAGTACCTCTCGTGTACAGGTTGAAAGTGTCGTTTATGCTAGTTTAGTACCTCTCGTGTACAGGTTGAAAGTGTCGTTTATGCTAGTTTAGTACCTCTCGTGTACAGGTTGAAAGTGTCGTTTATGCTAGTTTAGTCCCGCTCATATACAGGTTGAAAGTGTCGTTTATGCTAGTTTAGTACCTCTCATATACAAGTCGAAAGTGTCGTTTATGCTAGTTTAGTACCTCTCATATACAGGTTGAAAGTGTCGTTTATGCTAGTTTAGTACCTCTCGTGTACAGGTTGAAAGTGTCGTTTATGCTAGTTTAGTACCTCTCATATACAGGTTGAAAGTGTCGTTTATGCTAGTTTAGTACCTCTCGTATAGACGTTGAAAGTGTCGTTTATGCTAGTTTAGTACCTCTCGTATACAGGTTGAAAGTTTCGTTTATGCTAGTTTAGTACCTCTCGTGTACAGGTTGAAAGTGTCGTTTATGCTAGTTTAGTACCTCTCGTATACAGGTTGAAAGTTTCGTTTATGCTAGTTTAGTACCTCTCGTGTACAGGTTGAAAGTGTCGTTTATGCTAGTTTAGTACCTCTCGTGTACAGGTTGAAAGTGTCGTTTATGCTAGTTTAGTCCCGCTCATATACAGGTTGAAAGTGTCGTTTATGCTAGTTTAGTACCTCTCATATACAAGTCGAAAGTGTCGTTTATGCTAGTTTAGTACCTCTCATATACAGGTTGAAAGTGTCGTTTATGCTAGTTTAGTACCTCTCGTGTACAGGTTGAAAGTGTCGTTTATGCTAGTTTAGTCCCGCTCATATACAGGTTGAAAGTGTCGTTTATGCTAGTTTAGTACCTCTCATATACAAGTCGAAAGTGTCGTTTATGCTAGTTTAGTACCTCTCATATACAGGTTGAAAGTGTCGTTTATGCTAGTTTAGTACCTCTCGTGTACAGGTTGAAAGTGTCGTTTATGCTAGTTTAGTACCTCTCATATACAGGTTGAAAGTGTCGTTTATGCTAGTTTAGTACCTCTCGTATAGACGTTGAAAGTGTCGTTTATGCTAGTTTAGTACCTCTCGTATACAGGTTGAAAGTTTCGTTTATGCTAGTTTAGTACCTCTCGTGTACAGGTTGAAAGTGTCGTTTATGCTAGTTTAGTACCTCTCGTGTACAGGTTGAAAGTGTCGTTTATGCTAGTTTAGTCCCGCTCATATACAGGTTGAAAGTGTCGTTTATGCTAGTTTAGTACCTCTCATATACAAGTCGAAAGTGTCGTTTATGCTAGTTTAGTACCTCTCATATACAGGTTGAAAGTGTCGTTTATGCTAGTTTAGTACCTCTCGTATAGACGTTGAAAGTGTCGTTTATGCTAGTTTAGTACCTCTCGTATACAGGTTGAAAGTTTCGTTTATGCTAGTTTAGTACCTCTCGTGTACAGGTTGAAAGTGTCGTTTATGCTAGTTTAGTACCTCTCGTGTACAGGTTGAAAGTGTCGTTTATGCTAGTTTAGTACCTCTCGTGTACAGGTTGAAAGTGTCGTTTATGCTAGTTTAGTACCTCTCATATACAGGTTGAAAGTGTCGTTTATGCTAGTTTAGTACCTCTCGTATAGACGTTGAAAGTGTCGTTTATGCTAGTTTAGTACCTCTCGTGTACAGGTTGAAAGTGTCGTTTATGCTAGTTTAGTACCTCTCGTGTACAGGTTGAAAGTGTCGTTTATGCTAGTTTAGTCCCGCTCATATACAGGTTGAAAGTGTCGTTTATGCTAGTTTAGTACCTCTCATATACAAGTCGAAAGTGTCGTTTATGCTAGTTTAGTACCTCTCATATACAGGTTGAAAGTGTCGTTTATGCTAGTTTAGTACCTCTCGTATAGACGTTGAAAGTGTCGTTTATGCTAGTTTAGTACCTCACGTATACAGCGGCGTGCACAGGAATTTGGACCAGGGTAAGCATAAAGAAGTAAAACGGCATAAAATGGCAAAATCCTCCTCAAAAATCCAAAAATGTTAGGGTATGCAGTGCTTTTGTGCATGTATGAAGTGCACGCCACTGCACGTATAGAGGTTGAAAGTTTCGTTTATGCTAGTTTAGTACCTCTCGTGTACAGGTTGAAAGTGTCGTTTATGCTAGTTTAGTACCTCTCGTGTACAGGTTGAAAGTGTCGTTTATGCTAGTTTAGTACCTCTCGTATACAGGTTGACAGTGTCGTTTATGCTAGTTTAGTACTTCTCGTATACAGGTTGAAAGTGTCGTTTATGCTAGTTTAGTACGTCTCGTATACAGGAAGCAAGTGTCGTTTATTCAGGCTTAGTACCTCTCGTATGCAGGAAGCAAGTGTCATTTCTGAACCTCAGTACGTCTGTGGGGCTTAATCAGGTACCAGTCAATGATCCATCGACTCGTCGAGTGGTTATTGAATGGTAGCGAATAACCCGACACTGCGAGGGTCCCTTCTCTACGTGTCCCTCTGATCTGCAGAGGGCACAGTAGATGGAGCAAGGATGGGTTCAGTGTGCACTTACACTGCCGCTGAACAGGCTTTGGTAGCACTTTGTTGCCACCGTCGGACTCGTATTCCCGTACTGAGGCGTCACGATCATGTTTTGTGGCCTATACGGACCGAGGATCTTGCCGTAACCGGCCGAACTGCGAGGAAGAAAACCTCTATAAAAAATCACCCCGAATCTCAAGCGCGGCGCACCGCGAAGGGATGCATGGCTGATGGGTAGTTCAGTCTTTAGTGCGACCCCCGCCAGGGTACCGGCCCCGACACCCTTTGGCAAGTTACGCTCTGGCTTATTTGGGTACAGGGGGCACCACCCGAATATTCCCTCATACTCGTGGCATAAAATATGGATACAATTTATAAAAATAAAAATAATAATAATATGATAGGGCTAGAAGGCCCGCTAGGAGAGGAGCTCGGCCCTCGGAAAATGGTAAGCAGAATATTATTCTGCCGACACGTGAGGAAATGGATGGCGGGTCCCTCGTGGACACTGACTCGGACACGGACCGAGCGCTGGAGGCTCTGGTGGGACCGTGGAAGGCAACCGGAGCCTGGAGGAGAATGAGGGTGAGCCTGCGGAGAAATCTGTCGCTGTGGAGGCTTTGACTGTAGAGCCTGTCGCTAAGACGAAGGCGGAGGTTAAGGTTAAAGCGGGAAGGGGGTGAATTTGGCCAAAGTGGTGCCAAGGCTCGCCTCAAGGAACTTGAAATGTGCTCCTTTAAGGTGGAAGCGGACGCAGATAAGGAGCACCATCTTACTCCCATTGAGACTAGGTCTCAGACTCGTTCGCAGAGAGTGGTGGAGGATAAGGTCGGGAGCGTAGTCCAGTCACAGCGGCTAACACTACCCCGGAATGAACACTGAATGCCAGGACGCCATCTAGAGTTTCTCCAGGCCAATTTAAACCACTGCAACCATGCTCAGGACCTCCTGATGCAGTACACGGCGGCGTGGCGGATTGACGTGGTGACGGCAGCCAAGCCCTACTTTGTCCCCCCTCAGTCAAACTGGGCTGGGGTCACTAACGGTTTGGTGGCCATTGTGGTGCCAGCTTACGGGGCATCTCCCCCACTGGTTCCCAAGCGCAATAGACCAGGATTTGTGGCGGTAGGGCAAGTGACACTCATTTGTGTGTAATTTGTGAAATGGTCGAGGCCTCTCTCTTCCCCCGGTTGTGGCAGGTGAAGAGGAGGATGCTTGACGTTTCCGTATAGCTCTTATGAGGGTATGCGACGCGGCAATGCCCCGAATAAGGCGCTTCCCGCCCGGAGATCGTTGTACTGGTGATCGCAGATCGCGGTTCTACGTGCTACCAGAAATATCGGGCTTTCACATCGGGCCGCCGCAGGAAGCCACTGTTCGAGCCCGAAGAGGAATATCTCTATAGGGAGCTCCAAAGTGCGAAAATGCAGGTTACCATCGCCAATGCCAAAAACTCCGCTAATGAGGAGTTATTGGCAACCCTGGACAGGGATCCGTGGGGCCGTCCATACCGCATCGTAAGAGGCAAGATGCGGATTTCGCCTTCCACGGATTTCATGGAGCCGGAGCTCCTTAATCGAGTGGTTACCGGGCTCTTTCCGCGGCCACCGGTATTTAGGCCCCCGATTATGGCGTTCCCATCCGAAGAACATGATGGGACGGTTCAAGCCCCCCAGTCTCCGGTATCACGAAGTGCCCCTGAGGAAAGGGTTGTGCTCTATAAAGGGAGGGACGGAGGAAGGAAAGAAAGACGGATGGCTTGTGGAGTTCCACAGGGGTCTGTCCTCGGACCCCTTATGTGGAACTAAGGTTTGACTGAGCCATCCGCCCGGTTCTGCTTCCTCGGATGGCAATAATATGTTATGTTGCGGATGACACTCTGATCGCTGTCCAGGAAAGCAGATAAGGGGAAACAGCGAGGAGAGCCACGGTGGCCACTTGGTGGTAACTAGAAGTCCGGGCGAAGACATGGGTTGCTCTCCTTCCAGTTGATGCACGTTATGACAGGCCATTGCTGCTTCGGTCATTACCTCTACTGAGTGGCGAGGAGAGAACCGACACCGTCGTGCTATGAGTGCAGTGCCTCAAGGTATGCAGCAAGTGGGATCCCCAGCGCCGCACTCTGGTAGCGGCCATCGGCGGGGACCTCTCACTGCCCTGCGAGAGCTCTTGGGTAGCCGTGGCCGACTTCTGCGAAGACGTGATTTCGCAGAAGGAGGCCGCGGAGTGGGTGCTTGAAGAGGCTCCAGACGCGCATCCGCTCCGGGGAAGACAAGTGGGAAGAAGACGGCGGCAATTTGCCGCTCGCCAACTTCCCTTGGGAGGCAGCGGGTTGGCTAGCTTCCCGTCACTACAGAAGCCTCTCAACGGTCTGAGGGGGGGTTCAAGCTGTCCTGATCCCCTTTTCGTTAGCGTGGGAGCCCTAACAATCGGTTGGGGTGGTTAGTAGACGTCCGGGAGGTATACAACGGGTTCTCCGGGCGTCTAACAAAGCCAACAAGAGGGACATGCCGTGTTGGTTTTTAGTTTGAGTATACCCCTTTAGAAGGGGGAGTCCCACATAACCTCCGTCCTGCCTGCAAGGGTCGGAGGTAGCAATGAAGCTTTTCCACCACACCAAAAAAAAAATGTTTAGTACGTCTCGTATACAGGTCTAAAGTGTTGTTTATGCTAGTTTAGTACGTCTCGAACACAGGAAGTAAGTGTCGTTTATGCAGGTTTAGTACGTCTCGTATACAAATATCATTAATGCCATTTTATTACGCCTCAAGGTCAATCACTAGTTCAAATACCCATACCCTCAATATGTCAGCCCGTTACCATCTTAGATTGCATTACCACTTAGAAGATGAGATCGTAGTTAAGGCCAAGTCAAGATCGACAACTTGTAGTGAATACAAAAAAAATGGGTTACACGCCCAGCAGAGGGCTAGCACAGGCGGGAGGCCAAAATTATATCCCCCGATTATATCCCCTAACAAGGGATATAATTGACCATGGAAAAGGAGAAGTTTACTCCCATTTATTATTATTTGGATATTATTTCTACTTGTGCGCCAGTGCTCCGAGAGCTGATGAAACTGTGGGAGAAGATAATTTTTTATCCTTTCCCCGGGGATATTTCTCCTACCCAAGCTAGCCGTGCAGCAGTGAGAAAATGATGGTCTAGGGATGACGGTTAAGATGTACTGTTTAAAACCTTTTCTCCTCAGTCACGTCGTTGATAAACTTCAGCAGAGTATCGACGACCCGCTCGTACATGGGGTCGTGAGACTCCACGTTGCGTGACGCCGTGTTGAGGCAGACGCACCAGTGGGGGGTCACCTCCGCCTCCTCACAAGTGCGGCTCCGAGGTATCTAGAGATATCAATTATCTCAGCCGATGGACAATGGTTTCTTATAAGGATCTCCAACTTTCGATGTCGAGGCATTTTTCGTACAGAGATATAGAAGTAAGTTTTTCGAGATATGTGAAAATGTTGTATGATTTAATACCCGCTATCAAAGCAAAATATATTTATTATTCATCATGCAAAACAGTGCTACGTACCAAAAGTTGTTGTCATTATTTGATAATTATTGATAATTATTTATTTCATCTCTCACGAGATAGAAAAATTAATGTTACAATGTAAAATGTAAATTTTTGATGTTGGAAAAGAGGAACTGCTGAGTTTCTTGCCGGCTTCTTCTCGGTAGAATCTGCCTTCCGAACCGGTGGTAGAGTCACTACACACGGACAGACTTGACGTTTCAAAAGTGCTTGTATTAGGCCTACTTGAAATAAATGAATTTTGAATTTTGAATTTGAATATAATAGATTACCAACAACTATAAAAGAGTTGCCGTTCTTACAGTTTTAAAGCTAAATTACATGTCTAGTTGGTGAATAATATAATAGGACATACTTATAATACATACAAAAAATTCAAAATTCAAAATTCAAAATTCATTTATTTCAAGTAGGCCTAATACAAGCACTTTTGAAACGTCAAGTCTGTCCGTGTGTAGTGACTCTACCACCGGTTCGGAAGGCAGATTCTACCGAGAAGAAGCCGGCAAGAAACTCAGCAGTTGCTCTTTTCCAACATCAAAAATTTACATTTTATATTTTAACATTCATTTTTCTATCTTGTGAGAGATGAAAGCGGAGCCGGGTGCTTCCAAGCAACCTTGTCATTAAGAAACTCATCAATTGTATAATAACCTCGCTGTAATAAATGTGTTTTAACACATTCTTTAAACTTATGGATTGGTAGGTCCAAAATTACCTTAGGAATCATATTATAAAAGCGTATACTCAATCCCACAAATGACTTCTGCACCTTTCGCAGACGATATGCAGATGTCACTAATTTATGACCATTTCTTGTAAGTCGACTGTTTATATCCACTTTTTGTTTATAAAGACTAATATGTTGTCTTACAAATACTATATTGTTATAAATGTATTGTGAGGCTACCGTAAGTATACCAATTTCTTTAAATTTTTCACGGAGCGATTCACGTGATTTAAGTTTATATATTGACCGTACAGCTCTTTTCTGCAATATGAATATAGTTTCAATATCAGCAGCTTTGCCCCATAATAAGATCCCGTAAGACATCACACTATGAAAGTACGCGAAGTAAACAAGTCTTGCTGTTTCTACGTCAGTAATCTGTCTAATTTTCCTGACGGCGTAGGCAGCCGAGCTTAGTTTACCTGCTAGTGTATCTATATGGGTACCCCACTGAAGCTTACAATCCAAGGTCATGCCCAGAAAAACTGTGGAATCTTCCATTTTTAGTGATTCTCCATTTATTATTATATTTTTATTAACTTTCTTTACATTTGGTAAAATAAATTCCACACACTTAGTTTTTTTTGCATTTAAAAGTAAATTATTGACAGTAAACCAGTGCGACACATGCGACATAGCACGGCTTACATCGTCAGAGTTGTCTCTACCTCTATCAGTTTTAAAAATTAGAGATGTATCATCAGCAAACAGTACAATGTCACAGGTTTCACTGACATGGTGTGGTAGATCATTTATATACACCAAAAATAGAAAGGGACCCAAGATTGAACCCTGTGGGACACCCATTGACGTAGCCGACCCCTGCGACTTAATGTCTTTTATGCAAACCCTTTGGGTTCTGTCACTGAGATAAGAGGCAACCAAATTTAGTGCAACGTTTTTGATACCATAATGGGCTAGTTTAAGAAGCAAGGTTTTATGATCGACACAATCGAATGCTTTGGATAGATCACAAAAAACACCAATGGCATTCTGCGAACGTTCCCAGGCATCGTACACATGTTTTAAAAGTTTAGCGCCTGCATCCGTGGTGCTACGACCTTTAGTAAAACCGTACTGCTCCGGATGTAGTAAGTTATTTACATTGAAGTGATTCAAAAGTTGATTTAATATAATTTTTTCAAAGACCTTACTAAGAGCTGGTAAGATTGAAATGGGTCTGTAATTGTTAATGTCGTTTTTATTGCCAGATTTAAATAGAGGTATAAGTTTACTATGTTTCATTAAATTTGGAAAAGTACCTCTATCAACACATTCATTAAAAAGTATGGCTAAGTAAGGGGCAATAACGTCTATAATGTTAGATATTACCATTACAGACATACCCCATAAATCACCGGTTTTTTTCTGTTTCAACAACTTAAAATTCTTTATTATATCATATGCAGATATATGTTTAAAATTAAATAAAACGTTGCACTCATTAACGTTGTTCCTCAATAAACTCTGAGCTGCAGTAGGTGAAGAATTAAGTGAATCAGTCAACAAAATAGGAACACTCTGAAAAAAGTTTTCAAAGGTACTTGCAACCTCACTGTCAGCGGTAACTTTATTATCATTAATAATTAATTCAAAGTTTACGTTGCGAGATTTAGCTTTCCCAGTTTCATTATTAACAATTTTCCAGGTTGTTTGTACTTTGTTATCCGATTTTATGATTTGATCCTTAAAGTATAGCGACTTAGCATGAAAGCAAACGTTCTTAAACGTTTTAGAGTACATTTTTACGTGTTGTAGGAAAGCTGGAGTATGGTTATATTGTTTTTCACTATAGAGCTCATACAAATTATCTCTACTTTTGTATATGCCAATAGTTGCCCAATCGCTAAACTTTATTTTTTTATTGAAATCTATATGTTTGAAATTGAATATTTTGTTAAATTCATTTTCTATGATATTAAAGAGCGTACCATAAATGCTGTCAGGATGACCGTTCTTAAAGACAAGGGCAGGAATTTTGGATGATATTTCACCTTTGAATCGCGTCAATTTGCTCTTAGTTATCGGCCTACACTTGACGATATGTTTATCTTTGTTTATATTATTCAAAACAGTAATTTGTTGGCCACAATGATCTGATCTTAAGTTGGTTATTATCGATTTACCTAAGATATCACAGTTGAGAAAAATATTATCTAAACACGATGCTGAGGTTGCTGTGATTCTAGTAGGTTCACTAAAAGCATAATTTAAATTAAAACATTTAAATAAGTTTAGCAACCTAGTCGTAGTTGCATTACTAAGTAAAATATCAACATTAAAATCCCCGCATACTATTGCTTTTTTTGTGGATACAGACAATCGCTTAAGCACATCTTCCATTACATACAATATATATTTATCACGTTGAAATAATGTGTAATGTAATTATGGAGGGTAGAGGTAAGGAGAGTCATCTTATATGGGAGAAAAGTTGAAAAAGTGTCCAGCGTATGCGCTAAATAACAGTTCAAAAATCCTCCACAATGGCGCTGGTGGATGCACAGGGTATGGTATGAATGTAGCAATCGTAGATGAATTGAAGTATGCCGAGTTAAAAAAATTAATGTCATTATCGACAAAAGTAGTTAATTATTGAGAATTTCAACAACTTACGTTGTACAAAATATTGTGGTAAATATAACCTTACTTCCTTGTATCTCCATACTTCCTTGTTTATTTTTCAAGCCTACTCTAACAATATTTATATTTGGCGCTTCTTTTAAGAGTTACCCTGATGCAAATGTGGCGCCATCTTAATTTAATACATTTTGACGACACTTTTTCATATACAGTATACACAGATGACTCTCCTTACCTCTACCCTCCATAAATGTAATCAAAAATCAAAGCGCCATCTTTTTAAATTTCATCAACGCTTAGTTATGAAAAGACAACTATAATCACACATAAAGTTATGCTTACCTGTTTCAAAAGACTCAGCCCCCTTTTCAGAACAGCGTTTGGTACGACAAAGTCGCTGGCGTGCTGGCTCAAGTCCATCGCATCCAACAACGTTGTGTGAATGTCAAACGGCGTTGTCAACACCTGTGGTCATTACCAATCGCAGTTATTCCTAGCTTCCGATCAAATTAAACCAAATATTAGATCCTTACAAATTAAAATGGCGTTTTGTAAGGGAGGAACATAAAGTCGTTTTTTTTTAAATATGAAAAAAATATGGTACCCACACTAAAAATTTTAATTTTTTTACATTTCACTCGTTCATTGTTTTTTCACAGTTGAAAAAAAATAGGAAAACCCATGCACTTCTGATTACAGAAAATTTTAGATTTTTTGCACATTTTTTCAGTCGACTCATATGTTAAGGACCATATGAGTCGACTGAAAAGCTAGAGCCAAAAGGTGTTTTTAAATTTGGCTTCTTTAACAGAGCAAATTCATATTTTACAAGAGTGAACTATCTGATTTCTTATGAAATATACAGATGCATCCTTCAAGATTATTACGTAATTCTGTTACACGTTGTATATGGCTCTCGTATGTGAAAACCTTCTTCTTCCCATAAAGTTCGCATAGGCATAGTCCCAGCGTATTGGAACGGCGAACTTGCACCGGTAAACGCAGACAAAATGGTCGGATAAAAACAAGCGAGTCGCAGAGAGCCGCTTAACGCAAGCGGCACGAGACCGTGGTATTTGGAACTCGCTAAAAAGACCTATGTCCAGCAGTAGACGTTTTCAATTTCAATTTCAATTTCTTTATTTGCAGATTGATTTAAATAGTTGGTGGGTACAATAATATAATAGTGCTACAATCGCCATCGATTGGCATGCAAATTTTATTTCTTAAAAACTATGTCTTTACAATGCTCTTTTAATTAAATTCTTATCCAGTATTTAAATCAAATAATAATAATATACAAAAAATCTATTAATATAATATATGTCAAAGTTCTATAAAATGTCACATAAATATTCTTTAATATCATAATATCGCTTTTTAAGTAAGAACTCCTTAATTTTACGCTTAAATGATAAAACATTCAGGTTTCTGTCCGTCAATGACGCTGGTAGCTTAGTTAAATAATAGGTGCCATATCAAAGATACTTTTACCGAAAAATTTTGTATAATGATGGGTATGACATAGTTTATTATTTCTACGTTCATTGTTAGAATATCTAAATAGTTGATCATTAGTTTTAACGAATACAAGCACCTCATAAATATATATACATGGACACGTGAGTATTTTAAACTTATCAAAGTATGGTTTACGTCTATTGGTTAACATGATGATGATGTGAAAACTTCGATAGCGCGATGTGGGTTCTCGTAGCGCCATCTAGCGGAAACCGCCACGCTTAATGCGTACAATACAAGTGCCTTCGATAACTGAATAGCAATAATTACCAAAGCGTTGGCTTGCAGAATGCCCAACGCGTCAGGCCTCTCCCTCTTCAGTCTCTCTGGTAGGACGATGGACATGAACGGCAGCCGTTCGTCCACTTTACCCTGATCTGACTCACGCCAGGGGCCAAATCTACAAGGAATACGGGACTTTAGGTGCTGGAATATGACGACCAAAACTATGAGACCTAACAAGGCACATCTGCTGTAAATCATTGAGGGTATCTGTGCTCCTAATCGGCGCGCGGCGGTCAGTTTTGAGTATTGATAACCTTTAACATCGTGAACGAGGGTGACAATCTCCGGGCGGGATTCCCGATTTAAGATGGCCCATCATAGTTCGATTTTCCACCGAGTGACCTCCGAACTTCAATATGAAGATGGCACCTAATGATGATGTCACTTTTGCATGCAAAAGAAAAACAGAAGTGACGTTTTACAGCAAGTATTGCAAGATTTACGTCTATCGCAAGTCGTCGAAGCCTCGCACAAAACCAAACAAGAGGAAACTCGTAAATTATAAATGTCTTAAATTGGCACTGCCGGGGAGCGATCCCAAGACCTTCCACTTAAATACGCAGCGCTTACCAATGTGCCAGGGAGGTTGTCAGTGGTTCGGTTTCGATTTCCGGCTAGGGCAAAATTTACTAGCTAATTTATAGTGGGATACAAAAACAAATGCCTCTTACTGGCTCATTTTAGGCCTGGCTTGTACCTAAAATTACGGGCCTTATGATAAAAAGAGAGAAAGGAAGAAATAATTTATTAATACTAAACTACGCCACACACTACAATTTTTAAAATGTTTTTAAATGTTTTAGGCGTAATACATTTTCCTTCTTTATTAATAAACGTATGTCTGTACTAAGTTCTACGTAAAACAAGTTATGTGGCTCAATAAGTTGTTAAAAATTTTTAGTTCATATGCTGTTAAGTTTTAAAAAGGTGTTGTAACCTGCTAAACTGTAAGTAATATATTATATTATCTTTGTTTAACCTAGACTAGTCACTAGGATATGAACTGTAATACAATTATTTAATTAATAAAGATATTTTTAAAACAAACAAACAAACCTTTTCCTTACCAACTTAGTCCGCCACTGCACCCCTTTCCCCCATCACGACTTACCTAGGTCCATGATCTCCCATAACAATAAGCATCGTATCCTCCAAGTATCCAGACTGTTTGATGTGCCGCAGGAATTCAACCAGGTCGTCGTCAACGGTGGATATCCTGTTGAAATCATCGTGCGAGACGTCGCCCATGAATGTGAAGCATAACCTTTTGCCTTTGACCTTCATGAACTGAACCAAAAAAAAATATAATAAGGTGATTACCCTTTAAAGATATTAAATCAAATGAAGCAAATTGATTTTTTCATACGAACTAATTTAAAACATTCCAAGTATTTATTTATGGCAACCCTATTGAAGATAAAAGGCCGACACGCGCACAGTACCAAAGCTACGCAATGCGTACCTAATAAAGTAAGCCGTTTTAATAGGTAATAAGTACGGAGCCCGTCGTGCGCAAGTCCAACTCGCACTGGGCCAACTTTTGTTGGTACTAAATCCTCCGGCATGTTACTCAGTATTCTCCGTCATTTTAACTAACTCTATGCCAAAAATCTATATCAAGTTCATTGGTTGCTAAGTTAGGGCGTATAGGAAGGACAAACAAACAAAAAGTTTTTATAATATTTGTAAGGATACTAACAGTTACTTATCGGAGATATGCGTGTTTTTTATTTAACGAATTAAATCGCATTTTATTAATTTTTATTAGTGTTTTTACCTACACTTGGAGGAATTATCAATTTTATAAATTTAAAATGCATATAAAAACTTTCGGAACTGACAGGATTTGAACCTGCGACTCTCGGGCAATCGCGGCCTGAGCGCTTTCACCAATTAAGCTACGGCTCTCCTACCGTCGATGCCGAAATTAGTATATGCCTTTCACATCAGTCTTATAGTGACTGTAGCGTCATCTAGTAGGAAACGTTGCAGTTTCGATCTACTTTGTCTTTTTTTTATATGCATTTCAAATTTATAAAAAATAAATAGTATGTGCTTCAACGGTAAAGGAAGATTCATATTTCATATATTATTATTATTTTCATATATTCAGATTTCATCGTGAGGAAATCTGCTTGTCTAAGAGTAACGTTTTTACAAGGTGTTTGGAGTCCACCACTTGGCCAGCTTAGTGGACTTTGGTCTAAACACTTCTCATTTCGACAGGAGACTCGTGCCCAGCTGTGAATGGGTAAAAGACTATGATTATATTGTGAATCATCATCATCATCACATCAACTCATTACCGACCCACAGAGCACGGGTTTCCTCCCACAATGAGAAGGGGTTAAGGCCTTAGTCCAACACCCTGGCCCAGTACGGATTAGTGGACTCCACACACCTTTGATAACAATATGTAGAACTCTGAGGTATGCAGGTTTCCCGCGATGTTTTCCTTCATCGTTGAAGCAAGGGATATTTTAATTACTTAAAACGCACATAACTTAAAAATGTTAGAGGCGCGTGCAGGCATTCGAACTCGCCCCCCTGAAGTCGAGCTTCTACCAAGTGCGCTATAATATTGTGAATAACAAGTATCAAATCAAGCACCTGTCTTGTCAAGTCCAGGAGTACCAAAAATGTTGGTTTCTCCCCAACGCAGTACCGGCGTCTGATACCGCTGAGCCACTTTAAGCCACGCTGGCTCTGTTCCATGAAAAACGACCTGACCAAAGGAAAGATAATATATATCTATGTTAAGTTCATAACCGCGTTCATAGCATATTTCGAAGCGTCTCTACATCGTTCCATTGTTTACGATATCCGAGTAAAGAAGGTTCTCGGCCCCTGAAGCCGTATAAAAGCGGGTGCCCGACGCGATTGAGTGAGTCGTCATCCGGACGTGGACCCTAACCACGGTCACGGGGGCGTTCGGACTAAACAATGATTAGTCCAAAAGTCCACCAACAATGGATCAGATGGTCAAATTAACGTCGAACCGAGCCGAGGCCCGAGCCCTCGCAGGAGGCACACTTGGGTCGACGTCTCCCACTTCCCCCCCGATGTCGTCGAGCCCTGGGGCTCTTCTCACGGCAAGTTCTCGCGCTCGCCCCACTCCCCAGGTGACGCCGTAGCAACTCCTCAGGTGATAATCGGCAAAATGTTGCCTCCCCTTGCGGAGGACGTACATCTTGTAAATGCACAGCTTCGTCTCACCTACGCGGCCCCAGCGTGGAATGCGCTGGTTAACGAGACGGGTCGCAAGCCGCTGCGGGAGCAACAATCGTTAGCGCACCGTTTCCAGAGCTTAGCTTAGCAGTAGCTTGTGAAATGTGTAAATAAATAAATAAATATACTACGAAAACATACACATCGCCATCTAGCCCCAAAGTAAGCGTAGCTTGTGTTATGGGTACTAAGATGACTGATGAATATACATAAATACTTATAATATACAGATAAACACCCAGACGCTGAAAAACATTTATGTACATCGCACAAACGTTTCCAAGTTGTGGGAATCGAACCCACCGCCTTGGACTCAGAAAGCAGGGTCACTGCCCACTGCGCCAATCGGCTGTCAAGCTGAAGAAGCTGTAGTGATAATGGGCGGGGAAATTAATAGGTTGCGGATGATGCTCTAATGTGATGATGACGGTGATAAAATGCTTAGTGTCGCAGACCTGAGGTAGTGGTCCGCTGGTCGCTTCTTGAACCCGTTGTACCGGAACTGGAAGGATCCTATCCAGGGCATATCCTCGTAGTACGCGGTGTGGTAGCTGCAAAGAACATACTAAGCTTTTTGACGTGACAACATCTTATAATTCGATGGAGCCGGCTGCACGCACGAAAAAACATGACGCATGCGGCGTTACCTCGCTCTGAGGCGTTCCATTCAAGGCTTTAAGTGCAAGCGAGAGCGCGGAACGAGCGACAAAGAGGCACAGTCGGCCTCCGCGTTCGACATCTGTCTCTCTCCTACTTGAGTGAGCGATGCGTCCGCGTTGTCAGCTTCTATACAATAATACATTTACATGTTTTCGGCAAGGATGAAGTGCAGTGAAAAGTGAATGTGGTGTCAATTGTTTATAGCAACGATAATATCTATCAATCAAATAAAATTAAAATTTCCTTTTTTAAAATGCAAACATTCCATCAGTATTTTCTTACGACGTTGTCACGTTCAACTATTGTCAGTAAGCAGACTTTACAGACCACCAATTTTATTTTTTAAATATGTTTTCCTTCCTGTTTTCCTCCGACATGGTGATCGGAGACTGTTTTAGGTCGGTACTATAGTTGGCTTGTTTTTTTTTTTTACCTGTGTATTCTAAATCTTTTGGACTGCATAAACATAAACGTAAAACATACTAAGGTTACGTGCGATAAACTTTTTACGACCTCCCTGGCGCAACGGTGAGCGCTGTGAATTTAAGTAGGAGGATTCGATTCCCGCAAGGGGCAATTTGGGAATTTATAATTTCTGAATTTTCTCTGGTCTGGTGGGAGGCTTTGGCCGTGGCTAGTTAACACCCTACAGACAAAGACGTGCCGCTAAGAGATTCGGTGCGATGTCGCATAGAAACCGATTAGGGTATGACTACCATACTCCCTAACAGGTTAGCCCACTCCCATCTTACACATCATCTCTCACTACCAGTTCAGATTGCAGTCAAAGGCAAACTTGTAAAGAATAAAAAGAAAACTAATAATACAAATTCAAATTCGACATTCAATATTCATGCGATAAATTCTATTAACATCGTGTCCCAAAAATTGGTCCTTACGTCTGGTGACCCAAGAGCTGGCGCTTCTGAAGCCCAACGGCTAAGTCTAGCAATTCAAAGGGGCATTAGCGCAAGCATTTGGGTACATGGTACATATGGGTACCATCAGTGGCGTGCATAGAGGGTATGCACAGGGTATGATATAAAATGAAGAAAATCTCCAGTAAGAGTTATAAAAAACTTAAGGATACGCATTGTAAGAGATATAAAAAGCCTACCCTCAAGTATTTATAACTCAAACTCGAGATTTCCTTTATCTTATATCATCTGCATACCCTCTATGCACTCCACTGGGTACCATGCCTATAAGTGAACAGTTAGACGGCTTATATTTATTGCAAATATTAATTTTAGTCTGTTGTTACACTGTGGTATATTTAACGAAACAACGTAAGCTAGATAGTATTACAGATTATTTATTGGCACAACAGGATTTCTACCATTTACTTAATATATAAGAATTTAGGTGGGTTCTCGCACACTCATAGGATTCCCGCATCCGGCACTTAACACCACTTAATTTGCACTGTTGCGGATAGTAGATGGAACGTAGAGGACCAACAAGACAGCCGTAGTCTTACTCCGCAGTAGTAAGCGCCAACACCTTGCACTGTTGTGGTAGGTAGGTAGGAAAGGTAGGTAGGAAAAACCCCAATCCTGGGTTATTTAGTAGTATACCAAGGGCACACGGGTTCACAAGAACTAACACAAGTTCAATATGTATGTATTTGGTAGGAAGACTGTAATTGACGCGTCCACCTCAGCCGTGAATCGCGATTACTCATGCGCGCCCGTACTCCCTTCTGCGCGGGAGTGCGCGAGTTGCGCGGGGGAAGGACCGTAGCCGGAGTGTTACACTGTAATTATCATTTCCCTAGATAAATATATTTGGTTAACTAATAAAGAATAAAGACACAAAAAAAAAAACAAAAGTAAAAATTCAAAATTCAAATTCAAATGTCATTTTCAAAACTCAAAAAATTCTAAATTCAATTCCACAATTCAAATTCTGTTTGTAGTGATATACCACTGGTTCAGAAGGCGGTAGCCGACAAGAAAATCAGCAAATTATACGTTTACAACATCTCAATTTGGCAGTTATCAAAAGTGTCATCTTTTACACAATTTGAAACCGACGAATTTACCGACTTAAAAAAAGGGAAAGCTTATATCTTTAGGAGATCTCTTCGAGTCCTTTGAAGTGAGTTACATGATTAACGAGTACGTTATTATTGATCGCACGAGATTAGACTTAAAAACCAGGTGCGTTAGGTCTATTTTACTGTGACTTACTTTTTATGATGTTCAAATAAAAGACGTTTCTTGACACAGTTGGCAATGGGCATCTCAAAATAGTACCTACCAAATTGTTTTCTATCAAATATATTTGGATGATTGTTCACAGCCCGGATAGCTCAGTCGGTAGAGCATTGGACTTTTAATCCAAGGGTCCAGGGTTCAAGTCCCTGTTCGGGCGGCGTTATTTTTTAATATTGTTTTTTTTATTTCATGTTTGATGATGTGTTTATTTGATGATGCAGTCCAAGATGGTAGCAGGCTAACCTGTTAGGGAGTATGGTAGTCATACCCCTAATCGGTTTCTACGCGACATAGCACCGGAACACTGAATCGCTTAGCCGCACGTCTCTGTATATGATGTTGTATTTTAATATGAGCTTAGTCAGGTTTATGTAATAATATGTAGTTTTTTGTGTGTATGTTTTTTATAGTATACCTAAAATATAACCTAATAAAAAAGAAACGTAGGCGTTTCTTTTTTTTAGGTACCCTTATCTTAAGGGCCGCTAGGCAGAAATAACGCCGCCTTTTTTAATTTATATATTTATATGTCAGAATAATTATTCTGACATATTCTTGGAAGTGTTAGAAGTAATATAGGATACTTTTTATCCTGACAGTAAGCGCGGTTCCTTTGGGAGAGGGGATGAAAGTGTTTGACGATTTTACACCATAACTCCGACAAATTATAACCGATTTAAATAATTGTTTTTGTACTATAGAGGTTATAATATATGTTTAATTTTGTCCAAACTGTGGTTGGAGAAAGAGGACAGAACTCCTCTTAGGCTTAGACAAGGCTTAACGATACTGAGTACTTATTAAATTTTTTGAGAACTAAAACTAAATTTAATGCTACATCAAAAAACAAAATCAAAAGCAGACGAAGTCGCCGGCAACAGCTAGTATTAAATAATTGCTCAACCAATTATTGATTATACAATAATAATATGTACAATAAATGTCTACCAACGTAATATTTGGTAATGTGAACATGTTTTTAATAATTGTGCATAGATAGAGAACACTTAAAAGGTAAAGATGACAAAAAAAAACTGAAGAGATTTAATTTTGTGAGATATGTAAAAAAAAGCAAAATGTGACAAAGGCTACTTTTTATTCCAGGAAAATAAAAGGTTTAAAAAAACACAAACGCGGTCATATAGCCCCGATAACAGGTAGACAATAGATATATATATATACGGTTTTAAGAGTTATGTTATATTCACCCATCTTCTCTCGCCGTTTGGAAGATGAATAGGTCTGGGTCGAGGAGTGTGTCCTTGGAATGCATTTGCCTGGCGTGCGGGTGATGCTGGATGTCAGTCTTCCCGGACAGGATCGGGAACAGTGCCTCCGCGGTGCCGTCCCCAACTATATTGTAACTGAAAGACATCCAATTTTTATCGACCTGCCTGACGCATATGACATTAATGTGTCATACTCAGAATGAATATCGAAATTTATCTATTTATTGAAGTTTTACTTCTTTTGGCGCGTTAGTGAAAAATGATGAGAGTTAATTTTGTACGCACGCGCACACCGCCACAAAAAACCGACACCCTCAAGTTAGACAAGGTCAACAAAGTAAAAGTAAGGACTTCTACGTATGTTTGTGTTAGAACTGAGACTGTATTCACGATAGGTTTTTATTTGTGGTATTTTTTAAAAACTTTTAACTAGATAATGCGTTATAATAAAACTTTCAATTTATTAAATACCTTTTTTTTGTTGTTACAGTCGTTTTTTTCTGCAAACGTAGAATAAGGCGAAAGATAATATTTTTTAAAAGATTTTTATCTTGTTACGCCAAAGAAGTATAACTTCTAACGCGCGTACATAAGTACACACACCTTTTTTTTTTTTATTTAAATGATTTGCATGTCATTTGACAAAACATAATATTTGGACGCTTATACGATATTATACCATGATTTTACACTGTTTCTTGCATGTAAATTGCATTATTATTATTTATCCAAGTATTAGCGACCCTGCGACGCGCCTTATGTCGTCCATCCACCTCGTCGGGGGTCAACCAACGCTGAGCTTCGGGGCTGCCATTTCAGCCACTTGGGCCCCAACGTCCCTCCCTTCTCCGAACTATGTGCCCCGCCCATTGCCACTTCAGCTTCGCGACTCGTTGAGCTATGTCGTTAGCTCTGGTTCTTCGACGGATCTCCACATTTCTGATTTGATCACGTAGAGATACTCCGAGCATAGTGTCTGTCTCCAACGCTTGCTCAAAGTCAATTTTTATATAATACGTTTTAATAAAGATTCCACCTCATTTATTTATTTATTTACATAAAGTTTACAAAAAAATACTTATAGAAGACCACCCACGTAAATAGTAGGTAAACCCATTATAATTAAAAGAACTACTAACCCCTTTAAAAGCACAGCGTCCATTTCGTTAATCAGCACTCTGAAACTCTTAGGCAGCTTTAGCATGAAACCACCACGGGATGTGGAGTCGAAGCCCACGATGAGTATGTTCAGACTGTTATTCCTCTTAGCCGACGACGGTGGGTTTTGAGGTCGTACACCAACTTTGTAACCGTACCATCTTGATGCTATGAGGCCGTAGCTAGAAGGGTACAAACAAGATAGATAAAGATAAGCGAAGAAATTTAAACTTTCTTTATCTTCCTTTACTGACCTTCTTCTCAGGGTTTTCTTATGTACTAAACTAATAATTCGCAATATAATAATATTGCAATAATAAATTGTACTATGAACTATCGTAGCTAGACACACGTCTTAATCAATATAAATATACTACGACACAAATCGCCATCTAGCCCCAAAGTAAGTGTAGCTTGTGTTATGGGCATTAAGATGACTGTTGAATATTTTTTGAGAATAATATACAGACAAACACCCAGAAACTGAAAAACATCCATGATTATCACATAAACATTTTCCAGTTGTGGAAATCGAACTATTATGATATCGATTATATTATCGATGTTGATATCGTTAACCATATCGATGTTCATATCGATTAACATATCGATTATGATATCGATGTTGGTCTCGATTACCATATCGATTATAATATCGATTTTAGTAATCAAATAAAATATCAACATCGACATCGTAATATACACACCGGCCCCGCACACCCCGCACTGCTTCTAACTAATGTCGGGCTTGGACGGCCGTCCAACGGGGGTACCTACGTACACGAAGCCGAATGAAACGATCATCGCTACTCGAAGTGCGTTCACATAAGTACCGGTCTTTCTGAACCGTTGGTTACTCCGATGGATCGTTGAAACTGGTCGACGAAGATATCTGGATATCAGTCTATAGGTTTGACCATTTCTTCGCATTTCAAGTGCCCTGGCAATCTCCGTTGGGGCTAAGTCAGGCATAATTCAGTCTTCGACTCCAGAAAGATACGCGATTAAAAAAACTAACAAAAAATTGTATTTCAATGAAATTTTAAATCAAACTCAGAAGGAAGAAATACTCGAAGTTCGCTCCAGATAAGGTGTATTTGAATAAAATTAAAACAATTGCATAAAATGTGATGTTCAGTAGTTTTCTTAATTTGAAAATATTTCTTTTTAAATCGATGATCGATTTCTGAAATCGATTTTATAATCGATATGGTAATGGATATCATAATCAATATCATAATCGATTTCTGAAATCAATATTATAATCGATATGGTAGTAGATATAAAAATCGATATTATAATCGACTAGCGGACCCGCGCGACTTCGTACGCGAATGAGTCAACTTCAAACGCTCTCAAAAAACATATTTATTGCAGTTTTTGCAACATTTCTTATTAAAAATTATTATTTATTTATTAGGAATCCAACGTGTATACAACCTATCTTAATATATGGACACATTTAACAATTGTTTTATAATGCTGTACACCCTACTTAAAGGCTAACTCAGCAAGCATAACACAAAAGACACTCTTTGTTTACCACCACATTTTGTGATATTTAGCTGCTAAACAAAAGAAATTTAAAATGAAAAAGAGAAAAAAAAATAAACCCTAAAATAGATACATACTTACATAACCAAGAAAAAAAAACCTTAAAAAAATAAATAAATGACTAAAAATCTTGCCGTACTTTTAAAAGTTTTTTGACTTTATTTCTGAAACACGGGGCGGAGCGTCGAAAAATATCCAAGCCAGCACTTCCAACCAATTTGTTGTAGGTAACAACTATTCTACACAATGGAGCGGATCTGCCCAGATTTGATGTAGCGATTCTAGGTCTGAACGTTAGCTTATTCATAATATGCGACCTTTCATTATGCTTTGGTATATCTGTTTGGTGATCAGATTTGGGCAATCGATCCCTCAGTCTATTTTTCTGTTTACTTTTCAGGAAAGAGAGATCAATAAAGTCCCTGCGATCAGACAGTGACAACGCTTTGTATACATTCAGTAGATCAGCGTAGGTACTGACCTTTTTTAAAATGTGGTCCTTGTATGCAAGGTGCTGTAAAAACTTCTACTATTACTTCTAACTATCCTATTCATGTGTTTTTGATAAAATTGGTTCCATGCAATAGTACAGTATTCAAATTTGCTTCGTACAATCGAATTAAATAGTGCTAGCTTGGTAGAAGACTTTTTAAAGTCGTTTAAAGTTTAATCTACATATGGATAATATGTATCCATATGTAGTATTAAACTTAATTTACTATCAATAATTACGCCAATATCTTTTATTTGGTTTACTTTTTAATATTGGTAGCCATTAGTCGTAGCGTGATGTTATATAGCCTTAATTGATACTACTATTACAAAAAAAAAATCGAAATCGTTACAGCATTTTCTGAGATTAGCGCGGTTAACCAAACAAACTCAAAAGCTTAAAAAAATTTCAACTATGCCTATCTAAAAAAACCACTTATATAACTATTGTAATCGATATCTATATCGATAGCGATATAAATAATAACTTTCGATATCGATATCAATATCAATATTAAAATCGATATCTATATCGATATCGATATTAAAATTGATATCTAAATCGATATCGATATAAATAATAATAATCGATATCGATATCGATATTAAAATCCATATCGATATCGATATCGATATCGATATTAAAATCCATATCGATATCGATATAAATAATAACTATCGATATCTATATCGATATAAATGATAACTATCGATATCAATATTGATATTAAAATCTATATATATAATCTTTATATTGATATCGATAGTTATCATTTATATCGATATAGATATCGATAGTTATTATTTATATCGATATCGATATGGATTTTAATATTGATATCGATATCGACATCGATAAATATATCGATTTTAATATCAATATCGATATTAAAATTGATATCTGTATCGATAGCGATATAAATAACAACTTTCGATATTGATATCAATATCAATATTAAAATCGATATCTTTATCGATATCGATATTAAAATTGATATCTAAATCGATATCGATATAAATACTAATAGTCGATATCGATATCGATTTTTAAATCGATATCTATATCGATATAAATGATAACTATCGATATCGATATTAAAATCGATGTCGATATCGATATCGATATTAAAATCCATATCGATATCAATATTAAAATCGATATCTAAATCAATATCGATATCGATATAAATAACTATCGATATCGATATGGATTTTAATATCGATAGTTATCATTTATATCGATATAGATATCGATAGTTATTATTTATATCGATATCGATATGGATTTTAATATCGATATCGATATCGACATCGATAAATATATCGATTTTAATATCAATATCGATATAAAAATTGATATCTGTATCGATAGCGATATAAATACTAATAGTCGATATCGATATCGATTTTAAAATCGATATCTATATCGATATAAATGATAACTATCGATATCTATATCGATATAAATGATAACTATCGATATCAATATTGATATTAAAATCTATATCGATATTAAAATCGATATCTATATCGATAGCGATATAAATAATAACTATCGATATCGATTTATATGGATATGGATTTTAATATCGATATTGGTATCGATATTGATTTAGATATCTATTCTAATATCGATATCGATAGTTATTATTTATATCGATATCGATATCGATAGTTATTATTTATATCGCTATCGATATCGATAGTTATTATTTTTATCGATATCGATATAGATATTAAAATCGATATCGATATAAATAATAACTATCGATATCGATATCGATATTAAAATCCATATCGATATCGATATAATATCGATATCAATATCGATATTAAAATCCATATCGATATTATATCAATAATAACTATCGATATCGATTTAGATATCAATATTATAATCGATATCGATATCGATATGGATTTTAATATTGATATCTATATCGATAGTTATTATTTTTATCGATATCGACATAGATATTAAAATCCATAACGATATCGATAGTTATTATTTATATCGATATCGATAGTTATTATTTTTATCGATATCGATATAGATATTTAAATCCATATCGATATCGATAGTTATTATTGATATAATATCGATATGGATTTTAATATCGATATTGATATCGATAGTTATTATATATATATCGATATCGATATCGATAGTTATTATTTTTATCGATATCGATATCGATATTAAAATCCATATTGATATCGATATCGATAGTTATCATTTATATCGATAGTTATTATTTATATCGATATCGATATGGATTTTAATATCTATATCGATAGTTATTATTTATATCGATGTCAATATCGATATCGATATAAAAATCCATTTCGATATCGATATCGATATAAATAATAACTATCGATATCGATATCGATATGGATTTTAATATCTATGTCGATATCGATAAAAATAATAACTATCGATATCGATATCAATATTAAAATCCATATCGATATCGATATAAATAATAACTATCGATATAAATGATAACTATCGATATCGATATCAATATGGATTTTAACATCGATATCGATATCGATAAAAATAATAACTATCGATATCGATATCGATATAAATAATAACTATCGATATCAATATCGATATTAAAATCCATATCGATATTATATCAATAATAACTATCGATATCGATATGGATTTAAATATCTATATCGATATCGATAAAAATAATAAGTATCGATATCGATATCGATATAAATAATAACTATCGATATAGATATTAAAATCGATTTATTTATCGATATCGATATCGATATTATAATTTGGATATCGATAGTTATTATTTATATCGATATAGATATCGATAGTTATTGTTTATATCGATATCGATATCGATATCGATTTCAATATCGATATCGATATGGATAATATTGATATTGATATCGATATCGATATAAACAATAACTATCGATATCTATATCGATATAAATAATAACTATCGATATCAATATCGATATTAAAATCGATATCTATATCGATATCTAAATCAATATCGATATCAAATTCGATATTAAAATCCATATCGATATCGATATAAATAATAACTATCGATATCTATATCGATATTAATGATAACTATCGATATCAATATTGATATTCAAATCGATATCGATATCGATAGTTATCATTTATATCGATATAGATATCGATTTCAATATCGATATCGATTTATTTATTTATTTATTATATTTATATCGATATTGATATTATAATTTGGATATCGATATCGATATAAATAATAACTATCGATATCGATTTAGATATCAATATTATAATCGATATTGATATCGATATGGATTTTAATATTGATATCGATATGGATTTTAATATTGATATCGATATAGATAGTTATTATTTATATCGATATCGATAGTTATTATTTTTATCGATATCGATATAGATATTTAAATCCATATCGATATCGATAGTTATTATTGATATAATATCGATATCGATTTTAATATCGATATTAAAATCGATAGTTATTATTTATATCGATATCGATATCGATAGTTATTATTTTTATCGATATCGATATCAATATTAAAATCCATATCGATATCGATGTAAATAATAACTATCGATATAAATGATAACTATCGATATCGATATCAATATGGATTTTAATATCGATATCGATATCGATAAAAATAATAACTATCGATATCGATATCGATATAAATAATAACTATCGATTTTAATATCGATATTAAAATCGATATAGATATTATATCAATAATAACTATCGATATCGATATGGATTTAAATATCTATATCGATATCGATAAAAATAATAACTATCGATATCGATATAAATAATAACTATCGATATCGATATCGATATGGATTTTAATATCTATGTCGATATCGATAAAAATAATAACTATCTATATCGATATCAATATTAAAATCCATATCGATATCGATTTGAATATCAATATTGATATCGATAGTTATCATTAATATCGATATAGATATCGATAGTTATTATTTATATCGATATCGATATGGATTTTAATATCGAAATTGATATCGATATTGATTTAGATATCGATATAGATATCGATTTTAATATCGATATTGATATCGATAGTTATTATTTATATCGATATAGATATCGATAGTTATTGTTTATATCGATATCGATATCAATATCAATATTAAAATCGATATCTATATCGATATCGATATTGAAATCGATATCGATATAACAATAACTATCGATATCTATATCGATATAAATAATAACTATCGATATCTATATCGATATTAATGATAACTATCGATATCAATATTGATATTCAAATCGATATCGATATCGATAGTTATTATTTATATCGATATCGATAGTTATTATTTTTATCGATATCGATATAGATATTTAAATCCATATCGATATCGATAGTTATTATTGATATAATATCGATATCGATTTTAATATCGATATTAAAATCGATAGTTATTATTTATATCGATATCGATATCGATAGTTATTATTTTTATCGATATCGATATCAATATGGATTTTAATATCGATATCGATATCGATAAAAATAATAACTATCGATATCGATATCGATATAAATAATAACTATCGATTTTAATATCGATATTAAAATCGATATCGATATTATATCAATAATAACTATCGATATCGATATGGATTTAAATATCTATATCGATATCGATAAAAATAATAACTATCGATATCGATATAAATAATAACTATCGATGTCGATATCGATAAAAATAATAACTATCTATATCGATATCAATATTAAAATCCATATCGATATCAATATCGATTATAATATTGATATCTAAATCGATATCGATAGTTATTATTTATATCGATATCGATATCCAAATTATAATATCGATATCGATATAAATATAATAAATAAATAAATAAATCGATATCGATATTGAAATCGATATCTATATCGATATAAATGATAACTATCGATATCGATATCGATTTGAATATCAATATTGATATCGATAGTTATCATTAATATCGATATAGATATCGATAGTTATTATTTATATCGATATCGATATGGATTTTAATATCGAAATTGATATCGATATTGATTTAGATATCGATATAGATATCGATTTTAATATCGATATTGATATCGATAGTTATTATTTATATCGATATAGATATCGATAGTTATTGTTTATATCGATATCGATATCAATATCAATATTAAAATCGATATCTATATCGATATCGATATTGAAATCGATATCGATATCGATATCGATATAAACAATAACTATCGATATCTATATCGATATAAATAATAACTATCGATATCGATATCCAAATTATAATATCGATATCGATATCGATAAATAAATCGATTTTAATATCGATATTAAAATCGATATAGAAATCGATTTTAATATCGATATGTCAATATCGATATCGATATAAAAATCCATATCGATATCGATATAAATAATAACTATCGATATCGATATCGATATGGATTTTAATATCTATGTCGATATCGATAAAAATAATAACTATCGATATCGATATCAATATTAAAATCCATATCGATATCGATATAAATAATAACTATCGATATAAATGATAACTATCGATATCGATATCAATATGGATTTTAACATCGATATCGATATCGATAAAAATAATAACTATCGATATCGATATCGATATAAATAATAACTATCGATATCAATATCGATATTAAAATCCATATCGATATTATATCAATAATAACTATCGATATCGATATGGATTTAAATATCTATATCGATATCGATAAAAATAATAAGTATCGATATCGATATCGATATAAATAATAACTATCGATATAGATATTAAAATCCATATCGATATCGATATCGATATTAATATCGATATTAAAATAGATACGATGTACGCATCAAAAGTGCCACCTGTGGGCCTACTTGAATAAAGATATTTTTGACTTTGACTTTGACTTTGACTTTGATATCTAAATCAATATCGATATCAATATTGATATTAAAATCCATATCGATATCGATATCGATTATAATATTGATATCTAAATCGATATCGATAGTTATTATTTATATCGATATGGATTTTAATATCTATATCGATAGTTATTATTTATATCGATATCGATATCGATACTTATTATTTTTATCGATATCGATATAGATATTAAAATCCATATCTATATCGATATCTAAATCAATCAATATCTTGGCCGTATGTATACAGTTCATCCAAAGAATGATGAATGTATCTATTTGCGGTTGTTGCTGGTAAATGTGCGTGGGCCAACGTCATTTGAGACACTACGAACTGTTAATGGTGTAATATTCCCAACATATCGTGCTGCATGTGAAGAATTGAACTTATTAGAAAACGATACACATTGGGATACGACAATCGCTGAAGCCATTATCTCTGCATATCCAAGTCAGATACGCACATTATTCGCTATCATAATTTCGACATGTTTTCCATCAGACCCATGTAACCTGTGGCACAAATACAAGGATAATATGTCAGAAGATATTTCACATCAAATTCATGTCAGTTCCAGAAATCACGATATTGAGATGAATGAGGAGATACATAATCGTGCTTTACTCTTGATCGAAGATATGTGTTACCTCATGTGCGGTAATTTATTAATCAGGTTAGGAATGCCAGCGCCATATCGTGAAATGTTGACATTTAATCGAGAATTGGAACGGGAACGTGAATGTGATCACCAGGAATTAGATTTAGTAGTTCAAACGAATGTACCCCTGTTGAATTACCAACAAAAGGAAGTTTATGATACTTTAATGAAGGCAATCGATGATGAATGGTGGTTTATATAGATGATGATAGATAGATCCTAGATGCCCCTGGTGGAACTGGCAAGAGATTCCTCGTGTCATTAGTTTTAGCAACTGTTCGGCCGAGATCCAACATAGCGGTTGCAGTTGCTTCTTCTGGAATAGCAGCCACATTGAAGGATGCCGTACGGCTCATTCAGCATTAAAATTACTGTTAAATCTTCAAACTATTGAAGAACCAACGTGTAATATTGCAAAACACTCAGCAATGGCCAAAGTTTTAGCGGTATCGATAATCATCATCTGGGACGAATGCACAATGGCGCATAAACGTGCATTAGAAGCACTTAACCGAACATTAAATGATTTACGCAATGACTCGAGATGTTTTGGAGGAGTAATCATTTTACTGTCTGGCGATTTCCGCCAAATATTGCCAGTAATTCCAAGATCTACGGCTGCCAACGAAATAAACGCTTGCCTCAAATCGTCAAATCTATGACGCTATGTGAAGAAACTGCAGCTCACAACAAACATGAGAGTTACATTGCTTAATGATACATCTGCTGAAGATTTCTCGGAACAATTGCTGACTATCGGTAATGGTCAAGTACCTGTTGATGAATCGAGCGGATTAATATCATTTCCAAATAATTTCTGTAATTTTGTCTCATCAAAAGACGAACTTATCAACAATGTATTTCCAAACATTATTTTTAACTACAAAAATAATGAATGGTTGAGTGAGCGAGCAATTTTAGCGGCTAAGAATAAAGATGTAGATGACCTGAACTACATAAGTCAAAATAAGATCATTAGAACAATGCATTCATTCAAATCTATTGACTGCGTCACAAATGAAGATGAGGCCACCAACTATCCAATTGAATTTTTAAACTCTTTGGACGTGCCTGGCTTACCACCGCACAATTTACGCCTAAAGGTTGGCTCCGTAGTAATCATGCTTCGAAACATAAACCAACCAAAACTGTGCAACGGTACGCGTTTGGTGGTTAGAAAATTGATGAACAATGTAATTTACGCTACGATAATGATAGGAAAATTCAAAGGTGAGGAAGTTCTTATTCCGAGGATCCCGACGATCCCAACCGATATGCCGTTTGAATTTAAAATACTTCAATTTCCGATACGTCTTGCATTTGCCATGACCATCAACAAATCACAAGGCCAATCCTTAAAAGTTTGTGGTTTAAATCTAGAACATTCATGGTCAATTATACGTGGCATGTTCACGGGTCGGAAGACCATCTGCGTTGTTTGTGTGTATAAAATGTCGTGTATCACAAGGTACTTAAGTGAAGAGCAACCTATGTACTAAAATACAGAAATAATAATGAATGATTAATGTAGGTATTTAATTTTTTTGTATTTTTTCCAATAAAAAGAAACACAATCTGCTTATTTATTGCCATTAAGGCGGAACAAAGTTCGCCGGGTCAGCTAGTAATGTACTTGAGTAAATAATGTACTTGAGTATATAACGTATTTAAGTATATAATATACATAAGTATATAATGTATTTAAGTAAATAATGTGTTTAAGTATTTAATGTATTTGAGTATATAATGTGTTTAAGGATATGATGTAAATAATGTTTTTAATTAAATAATGTATTTAATTATATAATGTACTTCAGTAAATAATGTATTGCTTGTTGTTATTGCGTGTTAACGTCTCTCATGTATTATTGTGTACTATCGTTAAGGTTACCTGGCAGAGATCACTTTTAGTGATAAGGTCGCCTTTTGCTTTTAATTTTTTTCAAAGTTTATTTGTAATTTCTCCTTTACTACGCAATAAAGATGTTAAAATAAATTAATTAATTATTTTTGGCTCCCTAAATCGGAATCTATTGCTTTGAGAGAGTTGTTTATCCGAAAGTGCAGCTCCTATTCCTGAGGACCTGATACCCTAAGTATAACAAAGTTAGCTTATTAGTCCGGACCTGTGCTTGGGTTACGCAATACTAAGTGATTGAAGAATACGGCACTCACCCATTTTTCTCATAACCAGTGCAAGAAACCTTGAAGTAATCGCTTCTCTGCAGCGTATACACCTGATCGTGAAGCAGCTTAACCGGCTCTGCGATGGTGTAGTTGTGGTCGTATTCGCTTATAATGTCTCTATAGTAACATACTATATCCCTAACCGTGTCGAGTATATGTTGTTTTACTCCACATTTTGACATCTGTAAGGGGATTTTTATATTTTTCGATTTCCCGTCGAGATTTTGTGGGATTTTCCCGCAAAATCTCACGTGAGATGCATACTTTTTATCCTTGAATTTGAAGCGGTTATAATTTTTTTTCTGGAAAGAGGATCATCACCATCAACCCGTAATGGTTGATATATCATGATATATGATGATACTCCGTTTTGGGATCACACAATGAGGGTTTAGGCCGTAGTCCACCACGCTGGCCCAGTGAGTATTGGTGGACTCCACACGCCCTTGAGAATATAAAGGAGAACTCTCAGGCATGCAGGTTTCCTCATCACCGTTGACGCAACTGATATTTTAATTGCTTGAAAATCACATAACTTTAAAAGTTAGAGGTGCGTGCTGGGATTCGAACTCGGCCACCCGAAAGTGAAGCTGAAGTCCTAACCCCTTTCACCGCTGTGGAAACACACAGCACTAGAATTAGATAATAGAATAGGATATACAGACCTAATTTATTTCCCATGTTAATTTATTTAATACAAGTTAGCCCGTTAATGCAATCTAACCTGTAGGGGCTAGGATGCGCGACACGAGAGAGTTATGTCTACATTATCTTACTGATCATAAGAGATGAATCAGTCTAAGATGGTAGCGAGATAACCTATTTGAGATATGAACCATACTCTATGGTCTCTACACAGTATCATACCGGAACTTTTAATCGCTTAGCGGAACGTTTGGTTTGTGATATAATGGGCCCCAGTCACGGCCGAAGCCTCCTGCCAGATCAGACCAGAGAAAATAAAAAAATCAAGAGATTTAGTGTACGATACTAATTTCGATGTCGTATAGAAACCGATTGTATGGGCTTAATATAACTGCCGTACTACATGTAGTTTGGCCCGCTTCTACAATCTAAGACTGCGTAATAACTTACTACAAATGCGATTGCAGTCAAGGGCTAACTTGTAGTTGAATAAAAAAAAAACTTTTGACTTTGACTTACGTTACACTCAACCCAATCGTATTCTTCGCAGGCGATCTTGGGTAGATCCACGTTATGTTCCAGTGAATGTGAGTACGGATTGACTTCCGGAAAGACGCATCCTATTTCCGTTTCATTTACGGAATTTGTTACCGTCCTGTTAACATCAGAAGTGTTTAGGCTTTATTATTGCCATCATTATATGGACCCAATACCAGCCCACTACAGAGCACGGGTCTCCTCCCACAATGAGAAGGAGGGGTTAAGGCCGTAGTCCTCCACGCTGGCCCATTGCGGATTGGTGGACAGTTGGTGTATTATGGCCAATGGTACCAATAATTAAATTGGACATTGTCGGAAATGATCTAATCGAGGCAGTTTCAAGATATTTATGGCCTTACCAATAAATGTGGCATAACGTCGCAGGCTTCGGATCTCTTTCGAGGGTACCGAGTTCGATTCCAACACGCACCATCGGAGTAATATGTGTTTTTGTGATAAAAAAAGAGTTCTCAATAATGTTCAGCGTGACGGGTACAGGCAAAAGGGAATAGAAAAAACCACCCCAAAAACAAAATAAGCCTCATTTTTGAGATACTTAAGGCAATAATGTAACCTAAAGTAGCAAAATTTCTACATTATTCAAGTGCTCCCAAATTAGTAGTAGTAGTTATACCGAGTTCGAGCCCCGGCACGCACCACTGACTTTTTGGACTTATGTGCGTTTTAATTTGAGCAATTTTAAGATCACTTTCTTTTAACGGCGAAGGAAAACATCGTAAGGAAACCTGCACGCCCATGCCCTGAATTCTCCATAAATCCTCAACGGCGTGTGAAATTTTGCATTCCTCAGTTGGTCAGCATGGCAGCCCTTCTCATTCTGAGAGGAACCCCACGCCCTGTAGTGGGCCGGTAATCGGTTGATGAAAGTCCCGGGCAACAGCTAGTGGAGTAAGATTTATAAATTAACTCACAGAAAAGCTGTAGATGAAGCCGAAGGCAGACCTCTAAGGAGATGATCCAGACGGTACCAACGCCAGAACAGAACGCCAGTTAGTGATATTATTGTGGAAACCATGCAGATGTATTTGAAGTTCAACTGCCTCCAACCCTTCTTAATTTCGGATAAACTCTAAAAATAACAGAGCCTTATACCTTTTGACAAATAGGAGAGTTTTTTGTGGTAGAGCTCGTCCGGGGTACTATAGCCATACTTATTTCTGCCACCAAGAATTGCGTTTTGCTCAGGTCTGGGTGAAAAAACAGGCACACGCCTTAGATTGATGGGACACAGAGCATGTTGCAGGACGAGTTCCTTGCCTGCCCTCCGAAGTGTTGCTCTGTCTATACGCGTTGGTTTTCAAGTGACCATCTAGAAGGCCATCTGCATTGTCCGTCAATTATTACTTTAAAAAAACAGGCCGGTGATGCGACTCCTGATACACTTAGCTATTTGTCTTGATATTTGATTCTCAGATTGCATGAATATTTAGAGTGTTAACTACTAAGCTACCGGGATACCTCCCGGTGGTCTTGTCGATAACCACCGGAGGGGTTGCTACGGCGTCACCGGGGGAGTAGGGCGAGCGCGAGAGCTTGCCATAGGAAGAGCCCCAGCACGGCTAGCATGGGCAGGGGACAATTATATCACCTGGGAAAGGATATAAATTTATCTTCTCCCACAGCTTTATCAACTCTCAGAGCTCTGGCGCAGGAGTGGAAATAATATCCAAATAATATATGTGTATTCATAAACGGGGTTAAACTTTTTCTATTCCATGTTCTCGTGATTTCGCACGTTTATTATATCCCTTGTCAGGGGATATAATCGGGGGATATAATTTTTATCTCCCGCCCGTGCTAGCCCTGCAGGGCTCGACGAAATCGGGGGGAAGTTCTTAGTCCGAACGCCCCCGTGACCGTGGTAAGGCACCACGTCAAGGCATGAGGGCAGAAATCGGGACCCTCGTCTTCGCTGGAAAAGATGCTGTGTTTGCTGTGTGTGTGTGTTGTTAGGACACACACACAGCGAACACAGCATCTTTGCATGGAAATAGGCATAAATTAAGATTACCCAAGACTAGAACTAAGTATGGAAGTAAAACTATACAGGTTGAGGGAGCACTACTATACAATAGTCTACCCAAAGTCTTTTAAATCATTTAAAAACAAATTAAAAAAGCATTGATTAAATTTTTATAAACGCGCCACCTTTTGTATTTTTGTGTTTGTTTTGTTTTTGTATCACACTAAACTAGATAATATATTACCTACCACTTCTTTATGTTAATTATTAATTTCTCATTAAGTGAAACTGTCTCTTTTGAGAATAAATGTCTTTAAACCTAAATGCACTCGTATTTATATCAAAATACCCACCGGTACAATGTCACGATCATTGGCTGTGCAATTATAATTTTCAGTAAAATAATAATTATTAGCGCATTTGTATAGATCCTGATCAATTTAACAAAATATCTGGCGAATATGAATTTATATTTGTCAAAAGTTTAATTATTTACCCACTTTATGAAATTACTGTAACACGAGCGCAAAATTCAGAGCAGGTATAGTCCGTTTCAAACTTTCTGTTGTCGTTAGCTGCGAGTGTCTGCGAGTGTAGGTTCGCGTAGGTAGTCAACTGCATCGTCCTGCCGTTTGGCTGATACTGCGCAACGAAAAGCGCAAAGTTCGAGAAATCACAAAATTTGATTCCGAAATCCGAATCGACCTAACTTAACTTAACCTTGCTGCAATCGCTAATCCCAACAGCGTGGTGATTATAGACCAACGCTGCCGTGAGTGTCCATTATTCCAGCAGTGATGATTGATGGGCACGGTCCAAATCATAAGATTAACATGTAAAATATTACGCTTACCCTTCTTAAAGAATACAGCGTGATTGACTTAATTATATTTTTTATGTTCATCGCTATTTAAACTTTTTTTTACTTTATATTCCTAAAAATATAATTTATAATATTAATTACGGGTAGGCAGCACGAGTGTAAACGTAATGTAATCTACCCAGTAAGTTAGCAAGTTTTTTTTTAATTCCCACAGTTTGACAACAACATTAACTTCGACATTTATTTTTTTTGGTGTAATGAGGTTTAATAAAGTTACTAAAAAGATTCTAGTCCTTTTCGATAAAATACGATCAACACACACCAAAGAGGATATAAACACTACGTAAGTCAAAACGTAATCCCGATCTCTTTCAATCCACTTTGACTACCATATCATAAGTTATAAAAACGTCAAAGAGTATGTAAGCACTCTGATTTACTCCGTATGTAAGTCTGTTTATGTTGTTCTTGTAAATAAACATATTCTATTCTATTATATCGATTTTAATACATTTAGAGTCTTACTTCCTTAGTCATCGTAAAACTAGGACTTGGTTACGACTAACGTGGTGTTTGTATACTCATTAGAGACTACGATGAACGACGGTAGAGTTTGTATCTTTAACTACTAATATCTTATTGCGTAAAGGTAAATAATACACTTAATTTTTCATACAATTTTAATCTTCAAAACAACCAATGGGACTTAATTTAAGCTCAATAATATAATCAGCCACAGCATAAGTTGGCTCATTCAATTTACGAAACGACAGCGCCTTAAGATTACGTAAATCGGCTTTTTTATCAAACACAAATTTATATTTATTATAAGCGTATACACCTTTGTCCGTACATATGTAAGCTCTTGAATAGTTATCAGTTGATAAAGCATTCGTTGTGAGGCCCTCGTGTGTATTTATGGCTCGTGTACCTAATTTGATTCTGAAAAGCTTCTTATCTTGAGTAAAGAATATATTGTTATCATCATCAAGTACGAGTCTATCAACTTTAATACCGTTTAATTCTGGTATCGGTGCAGCGAAACCGTCCTCAAATTTGTAAGCTTCATTTCTGTTATTCACGAAGTATAATCCGTTTTTGTAATGCATTGATTTAACATCGTCCTGTATAGGAAGTCTCTCCGGTACTTTATGTTCGTTGATTCTGAATAAACCATCGGCGCCTCCTACGTAGATTTTATTATTGAAATTGTCGATAGCAATCGCTGTGGCATTTCTGATACCTTGAATAACTGTTGCTACTTTAGTTCCAATATCTATATGACCTAGAACTCTGTTCAGAACGTTCTGTGAAACGTCTTCGTAAGTGAAATATATTGAATCATCATTTCTGTTGACAGCTAAATCGTGTATATGGCTTATGCCTTCTTTGATAATATTGAGATTGTAGTATTTTCCGTCCATATCCACGCCGTTACAGTGTTTATCTGCTGATGTCAAGGCTAGAGCAGCGGTTAATATTATTAGAAGCTCCATATCTGAAAATAAAGATAATGAGTACATTAGAATTATGAATGAATGAATGTATACACTTTTATTGTAAACCACATAAAAATACAGGAAAAATTTGAAAAAACCAGGCGTGTATACAATTAGGCGGCCTTATCGCTACATAGCGATCTCTTTCAGGCAACCGATGGCGTAATACACAGCTCAGGACGAATTACGTAGACTTTGCATCATGTCGTCCAGAAAACTTATCTGAACTCAAGTCTAGAATTATAAAAGTAGTCATCTCCTCACTGGCTCATGTCAAAAGGATGACCGCTTCTTAATTCCCGCTGAATAGCATAAGAAGTGAGTGTTTAGACTGTGATGCTCAAGTCCTTTCGCTTAGATACGGTCGACCTCGTGCCGTGCCGCGCTGTCGTACATAGCCCGGAGATTTGGATAGGAGAAGTGCCTTGCTGTGTGGTTATGTTTGTTGACATTGACAGAAAAAAAATCTTACTTTATGTACTACATCAACGTACGTACAGATGTCGTACGCACGTCGAACAGATGTTTTGCTAGGTATCGATATTTTAGTATAGATTCAGAACTCAATGAAGAATGGATACTTTATTATGATCCAACACTTCGCGTGATGAAAAATAGTGTCTATTTTACTTTCGTTTATCTACTCACAATTTTCATTTAAATTTTCCTTTAACTTGGCTTTATTATTTATATTCGTATTTATTATAATACCATAAGTTAATAAAAGCACTTGGCACGTGGGCGGCTTGCTAAGCTTCTGGAGTGAGCTCGGCTGGCTGGAGTGACCCAGCGGGGAGCCGTACCAGTGGCACTACGTACAACGGAAGGTTCCGGCCGACCAAGTACGGAGATAAGACCAGGGAAAGAAGAAGAAGAAGAAGTTATTAAAATAGGAAAACAATTTATACAACCAAAAATTAATTATATAAAAAGCAAAATTTACAAAAACATAAAACTGTAAAATGCTAAATTCTCCTGCGGGTGTACCAAAACTTAGATATTGAACAGACTAGGCTGTGCAGTTTTAATGTTATGCCCTTATATTACTAAATAAAAGGTTGCTCACAGAATTTGAAATTCTGGCCAAATATTTTAAAAGAAAACCCAATAAATAGCTTTATATGTAACTAGCTGTTGCCCGCGACTTTGTCTGCGTTTGATTTTGTTCTTTGATGTGGCATTAAATTTAGTTGTAGTTCTAAAAAAATTAAAATATTCAGTATCACTAAGCCTTAAATGAGTTGTTTGCTGCTGTCCGCTGAGGAGTTCTGTCCTCTATCTCCAACCACATTCATCAGATTTACACAAAGTTTGGGCAAAATTAAACACATATTACTACCTCTATGGTAATCATGGTAATCGTCAAACCCTCTCCCAAAGAAACCAAGCTTAATGTCGGGATAAAAAGTATCCTATATTACTTCTAACACTTCCAAGAATATGTGTACAAAGTTTCATGAGGATCGATTAAGTAATTTTTGCGTGAAAGCGTAACAAACATACTTACATTTATAATATTAGTAGGGATATATTTTTTTTAAATATATATATTTGTTTTTTAATCAAAACCCTTTTTTTTGTCTGGGAGAGCACGTTATGCCGTCGGTGTCGACTGTATTGCCTTATTACCGGATAACAACCGATAGCTAAGGGTCATAGATAACATGACCTGGCCATATAATCTGACGTGATTTTGTCTGGTGGAAGGTTCCCGTAGTAATTTTACAAAATGGGTAAGTAATTAAACTTTGGATAACTATAAAATCTTATATCTTTAAACGAGCAATTCTTGTATATATATATATATATATAATTGGAATCTCGGAATCGGCTCCAACGATTTTCATCCAATTTAGTATACAGGGGGTTTCGGGGGAGATAAATCGATCTAGCTAGGATTCATTTTTAGAAAATGACATTTTATTTGTGTTTTCCGGTAAAAACCGATTTAGTGCAGGCGAAGCTGCACGGGTCAGCTATATTATAAACTAGCGTACCCAGCATGCTTCGCCGGGCTAGATTTCGCTTTATTTTATTTAAACAATAAACGTACATCATTACATTTTTAATTAAAGTCTCATATATTAAATCATTTATTTCTCTCCGTATTCATTCTCTTCTATTCTCTTCTCGAGCGGTTGAAGATCATTATCTACACCCATGTACACCCAACAATAGAATATCATCGTAGTAAATAAAAGCTGTATTTGACAGTTTGACAGTTCAAAAATAGGAGTGCTCCGATAGTCACTAAACTTTACAGGATTACTCGCCAAGTCAATCCGGAGTTTCATTGAAATCGGTCCAGCCGTTTCGGAGCCTATACGGAACATACCCACACACTTTCTCTTTTATATATATATATAAGATAGATAGATAGATATTTAATTATTAACAGTTTCCAAGAAATAGTTAAAATATTTGATTCACAGCCAATGTTCATGACATTGTGCCAGTGGATAGTTTGATAAATATACGGGTGCATTTTCGATACACTGCAGTCTTGTATGAGACTCTAGACTATACAGAGATACCTCGCGGTGTCTTAGTCGTTACCACTAGTTAACATCGTACGCTAAGCGATTAATTAACGATTAGGTTTACAGGCTTAAAATAACTGCCACAAATCTCCCTAATAAACCTCTACACCTAAACAAACCTTTATCAGGTAAGTCCGCTACGATCTTTGACTGCATCGTCACTAATCACCGAATCGAAATAGCAGTCAACGGCTAACTTGTAGTCGAGATAAATACTAGCCTTTTTCTAAGTTGCAAGCTACACACAACTCTGCTAGACGCTAAGATTGGTCAGTGGGTTAGACAAACAAACTAACAGACAAAGTTTCGCTTTTATAATATTCATTAGTGCTGATGGATTAGCTGTCCTACTTTGGAGGTTCAAATCTGGACCCCTTCTTTCCTTCGTTAAAAAAGCACGATGAATTCTTACTAAGATTATAAACTAGCTGCCCCGGCGAACTTTGTAACGCGGATATATTTTTTTTATGAATGAGAAAGGGAGAAATTCCAAAGAGGAATCCAAAAAATCAAATATCATAAAAATTGGTCCAGCCGTTCTTGAGTCATAAATGGTATAACTAACACAACTTTCTTTTATATGTATAGATGTAAAATTGAGTCTGTTTGTTTGCCCAACCTTCACGCCCTTCCTAATCAACCAACTATTTTTATTATATTAATTATCTTTTATTTTAATGCACTTGTTTATTTTAATTTCCAAGACACACTTTACACAAAAAATATTCGTAGTCACAATGGGACTACTACTGCACTGCTACAATATAGGTACTTTTATTTTTAATAAAAGAGGTCACCACGGAATGGCTTCCTGTTCTTTGATATAATATCCTAAATAAATAAAACTGATTGATTTCTTTTTCGTAGCACAGATTAATAATGCTTAGAAGTTTTATATCTTCTTTGAATTAAAATTTAGTAAAAGTTAAATCTTACCTAGCTGTTTAGTTTATATGAGTATAGTTTAAGTAACACACGTCATTTGTACACTGTACACAAATAGTGACTATGTAACTTAACTGGGTCGTGAACTGAATGGGTTCTGTATAAGCGTTTGTTGTTAAGGTTATATTACAATACATACAATGATTTTGTTGTTAGGGCTAGAGCATACAGTTGATTGCAGGTTTATGATTCTAAGTAGATGCGAAAGTGTGTTTAGGAAAAAAAAATACTTGTTACTAGTCGTTCGGAACAAACTAACACCTGGCGCTGGCAAATTAAAGGCAAAAAAAAATGTTTCATTTTAAGTGTAACGCCATCTATGGACTCATGTAGTAAGTGTACAATAGAGATGTCTCTTAAAAAGTTCAGTTTGTATTAAACGTAAGTCCTATTATAGTATAAAGGACTACGTAATCGATAAAAAAGCTTCGGTGTGAATTATTGCTCAAACCAGGTTGCTCTACTAATAATTTTAAATGACAATGTTAGATGGTAAAAACAAAAATACACCCGGCTAAGCTTGTTGTGGGCTTCTTCGTACGCGTTTGGAACCCTGGAAGCTTTAGTTTTAAGTTTACGAATATGGTTATCGCCATCATTATCATTCGTAACATGTTAAATGTCACACAGTCACTACCGTGTAATTCTCATGTAATGTACGCATCAAAAGTGCCAGGTTCCAACTTTGGGCCTACTTGAATAAAGACATTTTTGACTTAAACTTTGAGTTAACAACAAAAACAAGAAAGAACACAAAAAGAGCATACTCAAAAAAATCTCATTAATTAAAAGTACATTGAGATACTCCAGAGGTTTCAAAACATTGTCCTTAGAGCAATCTCTGGTGCACCTTGGTTCACACGGAATGACGAAATTCACAAATATTTGGAAATACCAACCATCAAAGAGGAAGTGAACAAATACTCCAAGAAACACAAACTCAGACTCGAGAAACATCCCAATATCTTGGCACAGAGACTGCTTACAGACACAAATACTAAACGCCTGAAGAGATGGCACATACTAGACTTGGACGAAAGATAAAGCTTTACTTACCGGACCATAATTAACTCTATAGGGGAGGATATTCACTGGAATACCCCTCAAAATCAAACAGCATGTAAACATACAATCTGATTATGGCTGGAAATGCCGATGGCAGATAGATATAATGTAATAAAAAAAAAAAAAAAAAAAAAATTAAAAGTACATACCCTAGATAATTATTTATAAAACGTCAAGTTTGTGCTTGTAGTGACCTTATAGTCTACCGCCGGTTCAGAACATCGATTTTCCCCAGAGAAGCCAGCAAGAAAGAATTTGCTCTGCTCTAACATCACCAAAATTTAACAATTATTATTATTATTCTTTCTTGTGAAAGATGAAAAAGGAGTCTGCTTCCGAGCAACATTCCTAGTCACTAGGAACTTAAGAATTATATAAAATAGAGTAAACTTCCTTTAATAATTTGTTTTAAATAGGTCCCATATCTGTGGTTTTAAACCTTTGTTTTCCAAGTATTTGTAGGTCCCCAATTTGTAGGGTTGTGAATTATAGCATATATTTTCAATAAAATATTGATGTTTAAAAGATAATTCACTTCGACGTCTAAGTTCCGGACGAACCACTAGCAAAGATTCCATAACCACTACATTTATAGTCGTAATAGTTATAAAGTGTTACTACTTATAGTAGAGATATTATAGAGTAGTAATTTGTTCTGCACATGCGCGGCACTTGGCGGCAATGCTTTTCTTCTTCTTCTTTTGCTGTTTTTGGCTTTAAGGTGTGCCAAATCGGGACGTTGTATTTCGCCAATGTCACGTATACTTGGAAGATCCACAAAGGTGACTGTCAAAAAATAAACGTTTTATAAATATAGCACTATACTTTTTATAAATCTTAGTATTCCAAAATAAGGCGTTCGTAATGGAGTGTGGTCTTAATGCTTTCTTCTTTTTTGGTTTAGTTTTGGGTAACTGTTACTTGTCAGCCTTAGGGAAAGACAGGGGATAAATTACGTCGTGCATGCTAAAAGCCAATAACCCAAAGAAGAATAAGACAGGGAAACAGTAAAGAAAAAAAGACATTTGTCAGTGTCAAGTGTCACCTTGACAAGTTTTAAGCTTGTACGAGAGGTATATTTTTTATTGTGTTTTGTAGTTACGCACGGCAACTGTGTACGGAAATATAATATTAATAGATAAATTACCACCACCGTAAATTTATAGGACTAGTTAAATATGCATTTATCATTTGAAAATTTGCGTTTTATCATAAAATAAAACATCGCGCTTTCAAATATTTGTTTAAATACCAGTTCTGTTTACTTATGTCCTAATCAAACAGTATTAAATGAAGGTAAGAAATTATTAATATTTAATTTATTAAGTATTTGATTTTCCGGACACGGTCGATGGACAACATAAAAATTAATTGTTGGCCTTTCGGTGTTTTTGATGGCTTGAAACACGTAACTACAAATAAGAGATGTTATGTTCGCTGTTGGTTAACTTTCGTTAAAACAAATAAATATTATAAAATAAAGATTCTTCATTATTATTATAATATAATAGATTCATTATTATTTCGGCCAAAAGATTATTTTAAGAAAAGAATAGCATTTACTCGTTTTTTTTTTTTCGTCCGTAATAGTTTCAGCCTTACCAAAGATAATACAGGATGGGTTATCTAAGATACGGCTGAAACGATGCTGATGGGAATTCCAAAGGGAGGTAGATTATGTAGGAGTGACATATACTAGCTAGACACAGGCAACCTCTCCAAAAGAATAGACTAGTTATTATTATTTTATCATTTATTCTTTTCTATTTATTTTTTAAATTCTTAGCATGCTTAAAAAACTTAAAAACACTATTAAAAATTTATAAAAAAACATCCACCCTCCGCTTGCGGTCTTTTGAATGCCCAAGCAACCAGCGGTCAGGGCTCCAGGGTGAGGAACCTCCTCACAATACACGCCGTTTGAAGGACTACTGCCTTCTGTATCCGACCCTTGATCCAACAACCAAGTGAAAGCTTCTTAAGATGTTGGTCGAAGCTTTTTGCGAGAAGACCATTGACTGAAACAACGGTCGAATCAACATTCCACATGGCAGTAATCTCATGAGCAAGGTCCAAGTATTTAGATACTGTTTCCTTTTCAGCTTTCACCAGATTATTGTCATGTGGAATAGTAACGTCAACAATTATTGCACGGCGCACTGATCAATCGACTAGCACTATATCATGTCTATTAGCTGTAATATACCTGTCAGTGATAATCGTTCGATCCCAGTAGAGCAATTATTATTATTATTATTATTACAACAACTTATTACAACAAATTATTATAAAGACGACAGCTTTTGCTGATGCTATATAATTTCTTATGCTCTTTGTCTTTTTGATGTTTGTCCAGTCACTTAAACTGATTCTGTAGTTACTAGAGAGTGATACTGCAGTTACTACATCTTTAGGCAAGGCATTTCACTTTTGTATAGAGTTATAAACTATGTTAAGCTAACTATGAGCTAAAGACATAGACATAAAGTTGGCAAGACAAATAACATACTCTAACGTTTGGTGTTAAGGTGTACATTAGTTTGACTGCACAATGTTTAGGCATATAAAACAATGACAATGAAGTGCAACTTCTGTATGTAGATATTCCTATTGTCTATGATTTGCATCTGATGTGATACGAGGACAAACAAACTGACTCAGTTTTGCATCAACAATATTATTACATTAGAGAATGAGATGCAAATTTTACATGCTCTATTCGTCTGTTTATAAATTTTATTCATGTTTTATTCCATGGATATGGTAAAATTACCATTTGAAAGCAGTGATAGCCCAGTAGTTAGGACTTCAGCCTCACTTCCTGGGGGGCAGAGTTTGAATCCCTGCACATCTAACTTAAGCAATTAATATATCACTTTCTTTAACGGTAAAGGATAACATTGTGAGGAAACCTGCAATCTGAGAGTTCTTGATAATGTACTCTAAAGGTGTGTGGAGTTCACTGGACTACAGCTTGAACCCTTCTCATCAGACAAGGAGACCCTTGTCCTGAAGAGGGCTTGTAACGGGTTGACTAATGTGTAAACTTCTTTCTAGTTGCACTTATCTCATATATATATTTCTTGTGGCAGTCAGGATACTTGCTCACATATCGCAAGACACCCCAGCTCGACCCTACTTAATTAAATTCAAATTCAAAAAATTCAAATTCATTTATTTCAAGTAGGCCTACTTTATAAGCACTTTTGAAACGTCAAGTATGCATGTTTGTGTGACTCTACCACTTAGTATATTTATTAGGTATTTTAACGCTACCTAGCCTACTCATTTATAATGTAGCAGTATACGTAACGCAGCACAGAAACAAGTTTGCCAAAAGGAGTCATTGTTACTTACTTAAGGAGTCATTGTTGCTGTGATATTTGGATAGACTTCTAACCAAATATCACAGCCTTGAAAAAGCAACAAAGACTGTAGCAGGCATGGGCCCAGAAGTTTTTAATAGGATACCAGGTAGCATAAGAGATGCACCAAATAATAATTTATTCAGGAAAAAACTGAAGACTTGGCTTGTCGAGAAGGCTTTCTACAGTTATAATGAATTCATGGAAAGTAAAATATTGTGAAGATTGACTTTACTTATTTGTCATTATAGAATAATATTTTAATGAATTTATGAATTCATATACATTTGCATGAGATATTATTTAATAATTACTTTGTGACGTATAATATTAATATTTATGAATAAATGACTATTGACTATTGACTATTGTGTGCGTGTCACTGAAATCCTCCTAGGCTAGACCGATCCGAATGAATTTTTAGGTATGCGTTTGGGTGGCACCCTGCATGGTATAGATTCACAAATCGGCCCGACAGATGGCGCTGGGGTCTGCTAGTATTCTTATATATATACACATATGTTGCATATATCTTCCTTTTAAAATCCCACTGTTGGGCACATGCCTCCTTATTTTTTTAGCGCATAGAGCCACCATGCTGCTCCATTGAAGTCTGGTGGGCTGTTAAACAAGCAGATAATCATTATTGTTGTTGCTAGGAACATTTAATGTTAGTGTTCAGTTGATAAAGAATAATCTAATTAATATTAACATCTGTAATTGCATATGGCTATAAAACACTGGCTCTAACTGTGTAATATTATTAATGCGAAAGTGTTTGTCCATCATACACATCCTAACTAAGGAGCTCTGCAACATGATTTTTGCATAGACTTAGTTGAAAGCACAGAGTAACAGTCTACAATAAACTACCAGTTGATATTTTTATGATGTCTCTGAAAAAGTTCAAAGTTTGTATTAAACGTAAACTTATAGAAAAGTGCTATTATTAATGTAATAGTAATCATATATTAATAATGACTATGTCAACGATAAAAATGCTTGGGTGTAAATCATTGCTCTAACCAGGTTGCTTCTTTAATTGTTTTAAAATACAATGTGAGATGGTGATAACAAAAAAAAATAACAACCGGCTAAGTTTGTTGTGGGCTTCTTCTTAGACCAGGGCGCGTTTGGAAGCCTCGTAGCTTTAGTTTTAATTTGACGAATTTAGTTATCGCCATCATCTCACTTCAGTGTCATATTTTACATGTAATGTACGCATCAAAAGTGCCATCTATGTGCATATTTGAATCATGAAATATTTGACTTTGACTTTACATTTTATCCCCGAAATACAAACGGTGCACATGGGATTTGTAAAAACCGTAATTAACGCGGGCAATAACTAGTAATAAAATAAAAATTAACATCTATAATTGAAAATGGCTATAAAACACTGGTTACTATTATTAATTATCTTAACTAGCTTTTCATCTGTTTTCATTTCACTTGGCAAAGTTGTGTGAAATTGCTATTGTAGTCTGAGAGCCCACGTTAGCTGTACAGTTCTATTTTATACACAGGAAAAATAGTTTAGGAGTCCCTATAAAATTCAATTTGTCTTTATGAAGTTGAGGATAAAATACCCTTTTGTATGTACGGTTTTTTGGTACATTGTAGTAGTAGAGGTTTTTGGAGACAGAGCTCGTCCGAGAAAGTACTACCGCCATGCTAATATCTGCCGCCAAGCTGCATTGTTGTGTTCCCGTCTGAAGGACGTTGTGGGTCGGCTTAACGGCCGATTGGCGCAGTGGGCAGCGACCCTGCTGTCTGAGTGCAAAGCCGCGGGTTCGATTCCCACGACTGGAAAATGTTTGTGCGATGAAAATGAATGTTATTCAGTGTCTGGGTGTTTATCTATATATTATAAGTATTTATATATATTATTCATAAAAATATTTATCAGTCATCTTAGTACCCATTTTTTTTTTTTTTTTTTTTTTTTTTAACGCTGGGAAATGCGTTTATGCATCCCCTCCGGAAACAGCGCATCCGAAGCTGCGCCGTTTCCGGAGGGGTATGTGGGACTCACTGGCATAAAGCGGCCAGAATACCCACTAAAACCCAGCGATGTTCCTACTCGTCGCCTAGTGACTGGGACATGGGAACACTTGCGCAATCTTCCACATCCCAGCCAGCGGCGTCTGCCGAGGCAGACCCTCCACAGGGGGACCTTTTCGAGGTCTCCAAACTCCGTCAGAGGCGTACCAGGAACATTCGGTGCGCCTCCCGACTCGAGGACGTTTCTCGTCGGGCGACCGATACCTCAAATCCGTCGCCCGAGGCTCCTCGTTAGGGTGGCAGGTGGCGTTCGTGAGCACGTCGCCTGCGACCCGCTCTTCGGCGACGGAGAGGATCCGCGACTGCGTCCTCCTCCCGCCGCCGTTCCGCTGCCTCCTTCTGCGTCATGACCTCCTCACAGAAGGAGGCGACGGCGTTCCAGGACCTCTCGCCGCTCACCATGGCGCGAACAACGGTGGGCAGCGAGAGATCGGGACCAACTATTGCCACGAGTGCGGCTCGCTGAATCGACCACTGAACGCACGAGTCCAGTGTGTGCTGTGCCGAGTCCTCGGCGTAACCGCACTCGTGGCACACCTCTGTGGGCTCACGTCTTGCGACCTTGCACAGATACCTCCCGAAGCATCCGTGCCCAGAGAGGATCTGCACAAGGTGGAAAGACAGAGAGCCGTGCTTCCGGCCTGTCCAGAGCTCGAGGACGGGCTGGATCGCCTCGAATCTTAGTACCCATAGCACAAGGTTCGCTTACTGTAGGGCTAGATGGCGATGTGTGTATTGTTGTAGTATATTTATTTATTTATTATTATTATTATTATTATTTATTGTTTAACACCTACGCCTCAGGTTGATGGTACCAAGCAGTGTCGTGCATTTCATACATGCACAAAAGCACTGTCTACCCAATATATCTCACATATCTCGTATAGAAGGAGGATTTTTCTATTTAACGCTATCTTCCTGCTTATGCTTACCTTGGAAAAAACGCTGTGCTCACTATTGTGCATACCCAGTATGCACGCAACTGGTACCAAGGCGGCACATTGCAGGACGTGTTCCTCATGTCCTGGTAACCACGCAAGATGTATAGGAATTGCGACTCTAAAACGAGTGGAATTAGGTTCATCTTACATTATCGACACAGAGTTTAATACTCGATAACAACTCCTCTATTGCGGGCGAACGAATCTTGTACAAGGGCCAAGGTTACAGTTGAATACCTGCGAGATGCTACACTCGCAGGTAACTTCCGCGTAGACATAAAGTTTGAATCCAACTGTATCTAATCCGTATTGTTCCAGATGTCACTTGGTATGACAAAACGATGGTACCGCTCAAGAAGAAATCAAATTATCATTGTGGGCCTCTTGATATTTTCCATCCTCTACTACATATCCTTGAATAGTACTTATCGGGAGCCGAATTTGGATGTAACGAGAAGGTATGTTTAGATTTAGTTTAAATCACTATACACATTTGATTATATAATATTAAGGTAAATTTTACTCGGAGTACAAAAAATACTAAACTTTACTACGAACTTTAATACGAACTTAATAATAAAAAACATTTTTATAGCCCGTTAGCTCAAATAGTTTGCACGCCAACATAAACCGCCGACTCTGGTCCATAGATAGCGTCGGCTACTTCAAAGACTCGGCACGTGTTGTACACCTGCAGTGTATATATCAGCTGTCAACGGCATTAAAATGATTAAAACTTATTATTTCGGCTGTTTCATCATTTTAAATAATGTTCTAAGTGATTAAATTATGTTAAATTTATTTACTTTCGTGATGATTCCACAATATCCTGTAGGTGTACTGTAAACTATTTCAGCGAAGGAACTTATAACTTTAAAGATTGTGTATACGTTAGTACATAAAGATAATAAGACACATATAGACTTCTACGTTCTGTATAGGTTTTGCATGTTACTTTGCACGAACGTTTGAGTAGTCTGTAGGCATAGATAGTAGGTAGTTTCTTTGTGTTATTCTATTTCATCAGTTTTAAAACTGCGTTTTTTTTATTGCTAGATTCATTAAAAAGCGTAGGGTGCGTGTTGTCAATAGTTATAAATATTTCATTGCCATATATGAGAAGAAGGATTATCATTTCGATAATATCTTAAAAAACACCCCACGCTTTTTAATTTAAACATTTTTGTAGTTATAATTTTTTTGGCGCGCTATGGAAAAATGGTGAGACTACATTTTTACGATGCGCGAGCACACCGTCACAAAAAACGGACACCATGAAGTTAGCTATAGTCAACATTTTAGTTTTTCAAGATTAAATTTTTTAAAAGACTTTTATCTTGTTACGTCAAATAAGTATAACTTCTAACTAGAGTACAAACACGTTTTTTTTCTCATTTACACTATTTTTCATTTATATTCATTAGAATTTCTAAAACTATTCTTAATTTAAAATTATTTTCGAGTTTGATTTTAATTAAAATCGTGTTTTTTAAATTTGTTATTAAACTATTATTTATTTTTGAATTGTTAGTTAAGTTTACTATAAAAGCGAGGTTTTTTAATGATATGATTTAAACTTTATTAATGTAGGCCTATCACAGGCACTTATGAAGCGTTCATACATATAACATGTTTACATAATTGTAAGGGGATGGTGATAACTTCTTTCGCCAACTTAAACCTAAAGCTACGAGGGTTCCAAACGCGCCCTGGTCTAAGATCCCACAACTAACTTAGCTGCGTATTTTTTTTTGCTATCACCATCTCACAGTTTATTAGTAAAAAGTTTATATTTTTTCATGTCGTAATATAAAAAGTAGTTTTGCTTTTTCGTCACAATATTACACCATAGATCAGGCAACCATTATTCATTTATGTAACGCTTAAAATACGATACAAAATTAAAAAGATACAAGACTTATAAATCAATTTCACTGTGAGAGTCGTATGTTTTAACAAGTGAGGGGCGTTAAAGATAACTTAAGTTCTTTTCTAAATCTCTGTAAAAGTAATAAAATGCGATATATCAATGCTAGTGTATTTAACAGTGTAATTGAAAACCATGATAATTTGATGACAAGTAGTGTGGATTACAAGCCACATGGCTTTTTAGGAGTAAAATAAAAAGCCATTATAGGAGTAAAATAAAAACATCTTTACTTCTGTACTAATACTTCCAGTGGCGTGCATAGAGGGTATGCACAGGGTATGAAGATGATATAAAATTAAGAAAATATCCAGTAGGAGTTATAAGTACTTGAGGGTAGGCACCGGTACGTGAACAGTGCTAACCTTATTTATATACTAATATTGTAAAGGAAAGATTTTTTTGTTGAGATGTTCGTTTGTACCCAATTGGCTACGAAACTACTGGGTCAATTTTATTAATTTTACCAATCATTTTCGGATTACCGGGTGTCTAAAGGGCACGGGTCTCCTCTCATTAAAGTAGTGATTGTGGGCGTAGTCCACCACGCTGGAAAAGTGCGGATTGGTGGACACCACAGTGGTTGGGGCTTCGGCCTTCCTATCGTGTTCATCACACAAACATTTTACAGTTGTGGGAATCGAACCCACGGCCTAGGTCTCCGAAAGCAGGATCGCTGCCCACTGCAACAGTCGGCAATTATGTGCGCTTTAAGCAATTGAATGTCACGGCGCAGGAGAAAACCTTGAGGAAACTTGCATGCTTTGAGAGTTTCCCATAATGTTCTCAAACTTTTGGCAAGCTCGGTGGGACTATGGCAAGAACAAGGGTTCTTCTTCTGATTCTGAGGGGAGACCCGCAGGGTGATTACGTATCTCGCGACAGCAATGCGACAGGCGTAAATCTTGCAATCACTGCTGCCAAACGTCACTTTTCCATACAATAAATAAACAAAAGTGACGTTCGATTGCCGAGGATCTGTTTGGTGTGGATTATACGGATTGAAGAAATTATAAATTACACCATACAGATTCTCCTGTTGTTCGCGGAGTATGGCAAATTAAGCTTATTTTCATAATTTCGTAAACTGTAAAATGATGTTCTAAAAGAGCAATCTGAGTTTCTTGTCGGCTCTTCTCGGTGGAATCTGCCGTCCGAACCGGTGGTAGAGTCACTACAAACAGACTGACTTGACGTTTCAAAAGTGCTTATAAACCGGGCCTACTTGAAATAAATGAATTTTGATATGATAATGTTTGTTTTACGCGATATTAGCCTCAAGTGGCAATGCAAAATAAGTGGCTTCGAGTGGTAAGTAACTGCGGTGCTACTAAAAATACGTAAGTATAAAAAAGCTAGCTGCTGCCCGCGTTTTCGCCTTCGTTTTTTAAGAAAGGACAGACAACACCGTCGACCTCCCTGGCGCAGCGGTGAGCGCTGTGAATTTAAGTAGGAGGATCCGGGTTCGATTTCCAGCAGGAGCAATTTGGGAATTTATAATTTCTGAATTTTCTCTGGTCTGGTCGAACGAAGTCCTAGAATTTTTGTATAACTCGTAAATGGGGAAGGAATTTTAAATTTTATGCCATTTTCCTTCTTTATGCTTGCCCTGATCAAAAGCTATGTGCACGCCACTGTTATCGACTTGATTTTTGGCATAGAGTTAGTTTAAAGATCGTAGAGTAACGTAAGCTACTTTTGCTCTTGGTGAAACAACAGATACCCAAAGGGGAATTACGGCAACATGCGTATATTTACACCAGATATCGTCCTCCTTTCACGTTCTCACAAAGCAACCGAGCTACTTATTCACCGCGTGTAAAAACGCGGGGCGCGGCTAGTAAATATTAACCTGCCTCAAAGAGCTTATCGCACGAAAAAAAAACAAATCGAACTGAACCGAGATAAGTGTTTAAACGCACCTACAAATAAACTCCTCAGCTTTACTATAATAACATATAGATAAAAATATAGATAACTTATTGTGTATTTTACAACGCTGTCATAAATCTTAACCTACACTCATATTTACCGATACCATTATATATTCCTGATATAGAAGATACAGCTGTTACTTAATATAATTTGATTTGACACTGATAAGGTATCTTTCTGGCGGCCGATTGTCGCAGTGTGCAGCGACCCTGCTTTCTGAATCAAGACTGTGGGTTCGATTCCCACAACTGGAAAATATCCTTTACACTGTTAGGAATTTATTAATTCAAATTCCAATTCAAAATTAATTTATTTCAAGTAGGCCTAATATACGCACTTTTGATACGTCAAGTATGTCTGTTTGTAGTGACTCTACCACCGGTTCGGAAGGCAGATTCTACCGAGAAGAAGCCGGTAAGAAACTCAGCAGTTGCTCTTTTCCAACATCAACAATTTACATTTTACATTTTAACATTCATTTTTCTATGTTGTGAGAGATAAAAGCGGAGCCAGATGCTTCCAAGCCACCTTGTCATTAAGAAATTCATCAATTGTATAGTAACCGTGCTGTAATAAATGTGTTTTAACACATTCTTTAAACTTATGCATTGGCAGGTCCAAAATTACCTTAGGAATCATATTATAAAAGCGTATACTCTATCCCACAAATGTCCCCTGTACCTTTCGCAGACGATATGCAGAATTGACACCGATTGGCGCAGTGTGCAGTGACCCTGCTCTTTGAGTCCAAGGCCGTGGGTTCGATTCCTACAACTGTAAAATGTTTGTGTGATGAACATGAATGTTTTTCAGTGTTTGGTGTTTATCTGTATTTAAGTATTTATGTATTTTAATCTTTAAAATATTCATCAGTTATCTGAGTACCCTTAACACAAGCTACGCTTACTTCTGGGCTAGATGGCGATGTGTTTATTGTCGTAGTATATTTATTTTTTATTTATTACCTCAAAATTTCATACGCTCAGTAGCGTATACCCCTTGTTCCTCGAACACAACTCGTTATGTGAAGAACAGCACTTTAGCTATCTGAATAAATTACAATAGTTCTATCATTTAAAGTATAGGAAATTGCTACAAATATAGCAGTGAGCTCAGCAGTCATAATAGAGAAGTTACTATTAATCTATGACATTTTCCCTATTCTACAGTTTCGATCATAAAAGGAAAACCCAACATTCAATTTATCTTTAGAACCGTCCGTGTATAACAAATACCATCCAGCACACGCATACACGCACGCGCACACACACACACACACACACACACACACACACACACACACACACACACACACACACACGCACGCACACGCACGCACACACACACACACACAGAAACACGCATACTTATTTTGTATATAATAGGTTGTAATTTTTATTATCATCTAAATTTCTGTTTAACATGTCTGTCGTTTTGTCGTTTCACCTTCATTTTAATGTAATTTGTTAAGATTGGGAAATCTAAAATGAGTGACATTACATACATTTTCCTCTGACTCGAGTTCAATACCCGAAAATGACTCCTCGATTGCGAGCGAGAAAAACTTGTACTAAAGCTAAGCTAATCGGAACGACAAATCCAAAGCTTTTGTCAAGTCAGAGGTTGCCCGACTATGTTATTCTTCGAATCCTGAATTACGAATATGAAAAACATGTCTATCTCTTTTGAATAACAAAAACAAATCTATCCCACGTGACGGTACTTTTCTTGTTCTTGTTCTTGTCTTCAAAAATAGTCTTCGCGCTATTTCGATTTAAAAACAAATGTGTGAGTACTTTAGTACACTCGTTAGAAGTTATACTACTTTGGCGTAACAAGATAAAAATCTTTTCAAAAATTTTATCTTACGCCTTATTCTACGTTTTGTTTATTGTTTATTGTTATTAGGTACACAAACAGGTAATAACTAAAAGTAGATCTAAATATAAGTAATAACAAGTTTTGTTGTAAGCTACAACCCAAAGTATGTGTACACAACTTGGAATTAAATTAAACAGAAAGTAAAGATAAAATTAAAGTTGAAACAAAAAAGAAACAAATAATAATATATATATTATTTCCCTAAAGATAGAGAAGACGACACTAACAATAGAAAAAAGGCATTTAAATTACATTGAAAGTTTTATTATAACGCATTATCTAGTTATCTCTTTATCGGACCACCAAGTTTCACTGAACACTTCGTTACATCGTATAATTTCACTCCCATGATTTTTTCCTAACGCCGCTAAAGGAGGAGGTATAACTTCAAAAACATAATATATCGATAATTTCAATTATAATAATTTCTCTAAATACAGTGTTAGGAATACTGTTTAGAGGTGTGTTAAAAGGAGGGAGTCTTTAGCTATGAATGATTTTACGGCGACTAATTTAAGTAAATTTGTTTTAAGAAGTGAAAACTTCCTATAGTGCGGTTCGCATATTTTCAGATATCTCTGGACACGCGACTACATTACCCACGACATCATTAGAATTTGATTTTACTATGTCTAATCAACGTAATATTAGCACAACGTGATATAAAAGTACAGTTGATGCGGTATTTACGAGTTACTTAAATAACTTCGAATTAAAATTGTTTATTTCCTATTTAATAATGTTTATAATAATTAATAAAATACATAAATAAAATGCAATTCATAACTCAATAACCCTAGTACCCATCTGAAAAATGTCTAACGAGCCAAAAAAAAGTTTACACTTCCGTCGGCACTCCCGGAGAGCAATCCGTAATAATTATTTTTTGCATCCAGCTTTTACCTCGCTGTAGTAATTTGTGTTTCGCAAGGCTGCAAAAATGTTTGCGTCACATAAGGTTAAATAAAACGTAAAGAAAAACAACTTTGCAGCCTTGCATGTCAAATAACTTATTTTTTTTTTGTAGTTTTGTTAAGTGCTAGTTTTGCTTGTCTTCACTTCTAGAATAGTAGTGTTTAGCTCTAAGCCTGGGACTTTACATGTGAAGGATAATGAGGTGGCAGAAGTTTCAAAAACAATTAATACTAACAAAAGGTAATAAGGGATGTTTTGGGGTGTGCTTGCATGTCATTTTATCGTTTATCATAACGGGCAGCATCATTTTAACAACCTGCTAATAATAAGAAAGGGCAGAGTTTTCACAACCTACTAATATTGATAAAATGTGACATTGAATGGTTTGTAGTATGCTTACATTAGGCATGTTATCATTTATTCAAAGAGGCAGCATTAATTTTAGAACCTACTAACGAGATGCAAAAGTTACACAACCTATTAATAATGAGAAAGGGCAGCAGGGCGTCAGTTCTCGAAAATAGCAGTGCATTGCTCTACTGGGATAGAACGATTATCACTGACAGGTATATTACAGCTAATAGACCTGATATAGTGCTAGTCGATCGATCAGTGCGCCGTGCAATAATGGTTGACATTATTATTCCACATAACGATAATCTGGTGAAAGCTGAAAAGTAAAAAGTATCTAAATACTTGGACCTTGCTCACGAGATTACCGCCATGTGGAATGCTGAGTCGACCGTTGTTGTTTCGATCGTCGTTTCAGTCAATGGTCTTCTCGCGAAAAGCTTCGACTAACATTTTAAGAAGCTTTCGCTTGGTTGTTGGATCAAGGGTCGGATACAGAAGGCAAGTAGTCCTTGAAACTACGCGTATTTTGAGGAGGTTCCTCTGGAGCCCTGACCGCCGGTTGCTTGGGCATTCAACAGCCCCGAAAGCGGAGGGTGGATGTTTTTTTATAAATTTTTAATTTATTTTAGGCATTTTTATTTTAAGCATTGTTAAGAATTACCAAAAAAAATGATAAATAATAAACGATAGATTTTTTGGAGAAAGGGCAGAATTTTCACAAACTATTCAAATTTTCAAATTGGGAATATGGGATGGTTCGTTATGGGCTTTCATTGGTTATGTTATCATTTCTCATAACAGGCAGCATGCATTTTACTACCGACAAGAACCAAGAATCACAAGATACATGAGGTTTCATGTTTTGGGGTGCGCTTGCATGTCATGCTATCATTTATCACAACGGGCAGCATTAATTTTACAACCCACTAAAATTAACGAGATACAGAATTTTCACAACCTACTGATATTGACAAAATGTGCTATGGAATAGTTCGGAATAGTAGGTCACAGTCAAAGTCAAAAATATCTTTATTCAAGTAGGCCCATAGGTGGCACTTTTTATGCGTACCTACATGAGAATTACACACTAGTGAGTTGATGGCGATAACCATATTCGTAAGCTAAAGCTACGAGGGTTTCAAACGCGTCCTGGTCTAAGAAGAAAACCACAACAAATTTAGCCGGGTGTTTTTTTCTTTTGTTATCACCATCTCACATTGTCATTTTAAATTATTAGAAGAGAGAAGAGATTGGGCGTGAATTATTCCTCTAACCAGGTTGGTTAGAGGAATAATTCACACCCAAGCTTTTTTATCGATTACGTAGTCCTTTATACTATAATAGGACGTTTCTAAAACCTTACGTTTAATACAAACTTTGAACTTTTTAAGAGACCTCTCCAAAAGGGTCAGTGGGTAGTTAATTGCTTTGTCATTTATCATAACAGTCAGCATCGCATGTCATAACCTACTAATAGTAACGAAAAATAGTAATTACACAACCTAAACTAATATTAACAAAAAGTAATTTGGAATGTTTTGGTATCAGGTCCCATAGAAGTCAACATTAAAAATTCAGTCTACTAATAGTAACGAAATGCTGCAGTTTAACGACCTATTGTAACGAAATTTAAATTGAGAATCTTTAGGGTGTGTTGTATGTACTTACTACTGTTAATACTGTTATTGTTTTACATTTCTGTTGTTTTTTTTGTAATGAACTTTTATAAGAAATATTTAAATGTAAGCTAATATTAAGGCAACAAGCCGTAGACATTGAATGTTTTTATCTCGTATTTATGTTTGTGTTATCACTTATCACATGCTTGCTATTCTTAGATTGAATAATAATAAATCGCAAGGACAATTTGGATTCTTTTCTTCTGTTTTTTATTTTACTTCATTTTTATATACTTTTTTTTTGTTGTGTTTTGCAACTGGCATGAACGATTGATTAACGCAAGTATTTTTTTTTTATTTCAGAGCAAGTGTTATTGAGTAAGTAAACTTCCTTTCTTTTCTATTTTTCTTTTTCAAAAATCCATTATGTTGTCTTAACTAGGGAAAAGTTACTATACTTGTGTTTAGTGTATATTTTGGTCTCAAAACTCTGATTTTTTAATCTACCCACGTCCCCTTTTTGCTATCTCAACACCCCCTAATTGCTCTGGGTGTTGTCTGCTCCCTCGAAAGTCTCAAACACCCATGAGGGGAAGAAGTCGGACAGAGATACATCAGTTGCAACACAACTTCCGAAGTGGTACCATCATACCACACAGAAAAACAGACGACTTTGTGGGCAACTGTTGTTTATTACAAACATTTTTTTTACTGCATTTAGATTTAACTTATCTTATACACTTTGCACTTAAACAAATACTAGAGAATGTTTTATTCTAGGTCCTTAGGATTTTGCACAAAACAAAACATGTTAAAGTGTATACAACGTGTAAATAAAAACCGAAATAATAGTTCAAACGCTTTAGAGGTACATTATGTACTGTCTCTGAGACTTATCTATGAAACGGAAACCTAATAGTTTTTGAGTAAACCACTGTCATAGTGTTTACTGAAAGAAATAGGTTACAGCCAGCATCACATGACTCCTGTCACTATATTACGCGTCGCGTAGGGTAGGTACTATGCGCGTACTTTTATCTTCAATAGGGTTGTCATGAGTAAACACTTCGAATGTTTTAAATTCGTTTGTATGGAAAAATAAATAACCTTTTTTTGATTTCATACTTTTACAGAATGATTCCTTTTGATATATACTTATGCACCCTTCAATATTATTTCGTAATTCTGTTACACGTTGTATTTTAACATATTTTGTTTTGTGTGCATATATATATATGGTTTATTGCATGTGTATTATGTTAGTGTAGGTATTGCAAATTAAAAAAATAAACAACTTCCAAAGTCAACTACAAATTAGGTGCTTTTTAAGATGAAACAAGACAGGCGTAAAAATATGCCGCAATCAGTGGCGTGCACTAGGTTTCTTACCAGGGTATGCATACAGCGGGAAAATTGCATAAAACAGCAAAAATCCTCCTAGACGAGCTATATTTCAATTTTAGGGTAAGCAGTGCTTTTGTGCATGTATGAAGTGCACGCCACTGGCCACAACCGAAACAAGCCCGGCGTTAAATTTGAACAGTTCGTGGTTTAGGGCATGAATAAGAAATCTTTGATTATCATCATCAGCCAATGGTTATCGGTTAAGGATATCCACTGCTGGACATCGGTCCAGCAGTGGATATCCTTTTGCAGTGAGTTCCAAATACAACGGTTTCGGGCCGCTTAGGTCCAGCGGCTTCCAGCGACTAGCATGATGTAACTTGGACATTTCGTCGGGGGGTCTACAACTCTGTGTTTAACGGTTCTCCGACTCCAACGGCAATCGATCGGCCGACTGGCGCAGTGGGCAGCTACCCTGCTTTCTGAGTCCTAGGCCGTGGGTTCGATTCCCACAACTGGGAAATTTTTGTGTGATGAACATGATTATTTTTCAGTGTCTGGGTGTCTATCTGTATATTATAAGTATTTATATGTATTATATTCATAAAAATATTCAACAGCTATCTTAGTACCCATAACACAAGCTACGCTTACTTTGGGGATAGATGGCGATGTGTGTATTGTCGTAGTATATTTATATTTTTATATTTATATAATCGATTCTCTGAGCTATGTTTTTGTTTGAAAGCTTTATTACACACACACATTTTATAAATACAAAGTACAAAGTAAATACATACGAGTATACAGAAGTAACTTGTATAGAAAATAGAGTGTGCAAAGGTGGTATTATCAATGAAGCGATCTCTTCCAGACAACCTTTGACGTTAGGAAAAACGCAGGAACGGGTTGGTGAAGCAATTTAAGTTTAAAATATATATATGTATATGTATAAAAAATAATTACAATAAACTACTTACTCATAAAGCCTGATACTACACACATATTATACTATAATATTGCGTAATATTATAGTATAATATACATACATATGCGCCTCTCTAATTTCCACTTCAGCTTCGCGGCTCGTTAAGCTAAGCTGGTAACTCTGGTTCTTCTACGGATCACCCTATTCCTTATACTCCGAGCATAGCTCTCTACATCGTCCGCCGAGTAACTCTGAGCCTTCTTAACTTCTTGTTGCCAGTAATAAGTCATTTACTGGCAACAAGTGCTGCACGTTTGATAATACAGTTCTTTTTATAGGTATATAGAGAAGCGTTTAGAGCTGGCTCTGAAGCAAGACAAGGGGTCAGGATGCGAGATACCAAAACTGGACCCCTTTTCGAAAGAGGTGGTCCAGTTCGACAAGGAAATGCCCACAGTCGTGTGCCCCGGGAAAGACTGGGTTAGGTGTTATGTGAGTAACATTCTCTCTACCTTATTCTATTACTAGCTGTCCCGGCGAACTTCGTACCGCGGTTTTTTTTTTTTATGAATATATTATTTATTCCGGTCTAAGAGGAATCCAAAAATCAAATATCATAAAATTTGGTCCAGCGGTTCTCGAGAAGAAGAAAAGAAGAAGAAGAAATACTTTATTGCACACAAACATCAAAATATACATAAAATATAGAATAAGCAAAAGATATATATATATATATATATATATATGTATTGTATTATGTATTATATAATGAAAGAAGAAAAATACAAATAATACACATTAATTACCATATTTCACTCAAAGACAGATAGTACACTCGAGCAATAAGTGGTGTAACTAACACAACTTTCTTTTATATATATAGATTACAGATATTATTATAGAGCTATTTGAGACAGAGCTCATCCGGGCAAGAACTACCGCCATGGTTGTTTCTGCCGCTAAGCATATCTGAATTAGAGGCATATTAGAGGAATATCGCGTTAATACCAGATTAAAATATTTTAAACCATTTGCCCAAAGTGTCTACAAGAACAATACTTCCTTTTACAATCCCATCGTTCGCATGTGCCGCCTTTATAATGATTTAGTATCAAGTAATCATAATATTGTCAATTTTAACACAAGGATAAATATTTTTGAAAATCAAATTATTAAGCACTAAACCAACTAAACTAACCTGAAACCTAAATGTTTACTTGAGACTTTACAATGAATAATTGTTAACAATTATTCATTGTAAAGTCAACATCCCCTGAGGATGCTCCGGTTTAGGAGCGAAACGTGCGTAGAGGGTATATTGGCGAAGATCTGTTTGGTGTGGAGTATAAGGATTGAAGAAATTATAAATTACACCACACAGATTCTCCTGCTTTTCGCGGCAAATTAAGCTTAATTTTGATAATTAGTCAAGAATGTCTCTTTGTAGTGACTCTACCACCGGTTCGGAAGGCGGATTCTGCCGATAAGAAGCCGGCAAGAACACCGGCAGATGCTCTTTTCCAACATCGTTTTACAATTTAATGATTTTTATTTTCAGCATTCATTGTGCCGGGTGGTACCAGAAATTTTAAACAATACCAAAGATATAGTATGCTCATACAGTGATATATTGTACAAGAACGACTCCAAATATACTATTGGACCGCCCGTCGACATATACGGGGCGGGAGCTTATAAATTGTATAATAGCGACCACGTCAAAGTTAAATGTTCAGGAAAACATATAGACAGGTAAGATGTTTGTGACTTTACAGTAGTTATCTTAGAAATATAATATATAAATTCTAGCTATTGCCCGCGACTTCTTGTTTATTTTGGGGTTTTTAAAAATATTTTAGTATGCTAAATCATATTTAAAAAAAACTTCTCACGTCGTTGAGAACTCTCAGGCACGCAGGTATCACCGCTTCGTAATAGCCTAGTGGTAACGAATACTGTATCTGGAGATAAAATTATACAAAAAAAACTTTCTGGGGCTCGCTTAAAACAGTATTATCTTAAAATTAATTAAATATTCTATTATATCACAGTAATCTTTAATATAATTTAATGACTTGACAATTGACTTAGCAATTTTGTTAATATTATAATGGATTTATTATAATATTAACAAAATTAAATTCAAAATTCAAAATTCAAAATTCATTTATTTCAAGTAGGCCTAATATAAGCACTTTTGAAACGTCAAGTCTGTCTGTTTGTAGTGATTCTACCACCAGACTTGATTAAAAATTATTATGTATGTAAAATGTATTATGGTATGCTGCTATGTATAATTAATTTATTTTTATCCATGCCATCATATATTTATTATTTATGATGGCATGGATGCAAATAAATAAATTATAAATGGCAGCTTATTTCGATATTGGATATCGGTTTCGGAGCGAAACGTGCGTACAGGTTTGGTGTGGTGCGCTTTTCGCGGAGTATATCAAATTAGGCTTAATTTTCATGATATATATATATATTTTTATAGTCTTAATTTTCATGATATAGCAGCTTATTTGACGAACCTTAACATTTTATAACATTATTACCACTGTTATAATAAATGTGTTTTAATCTGTGGTAGCGAAGTCCCCGATTAATAGCAGATATTTTCATGTGCACTTTTTAAATTCACTTTGGAATCATTGTATAAAATAAATATTTCCAGTGTTCTGCCATCAAAATGGATAGGGCATACTCTTGGTTTCCGTGCATCAGTCCATCCAACTGCTGTTAAACCTGCTGAACCCATAAACGTGCTGATAATAGGGTTCGACTCAACGTCGAAGAACGGGTTCATACGACGAATGCCCAAGAGTTATAAAGTGCTAACGGAAAAGTTGGGTGCTACTGTATTAAACGGGTGAGTAAGAGCTTAGAGTAGCGCAGTTGCTGTAGAGCATTTTACACATTGTTACGTTGCGAAGGCATACGAAGCGTTAATGTCAACACGCATTATCAATAATTGGGCAGGACATATAGCTCAGAGAACCGATGGACGTTAAGGTGCTAGAATGGCGACGACGCACCGCAACGGTCGGTGTTTGTCCGCCCCCGACGAGGTGTACAGACAACATCAAACAAGTAGCTGGGAACCGCTGGAAAAAACAGTCCAGACCGTGGATTTTGTTATTATGCCCCGCAGTGGACGTCAATCGGTTGAAGTGATGGCCAAGATCGTGATTGTCATAAACATAGGATCTCAAATTTACCTGTTATTTAGTTCATAAAATAAGTGTAATAAATTTTAACTCTCTATTTCCAAATTCACAATTCTAACCTGCAGATGAACATTTCAATGTGTAAGATTATTTTCTAGAAATCATTTATTTAGGGTACCCCAAGGTGCTCCATTAATACCTGTATTTTTGAATGATTTCACTGTCGACAACTTTAACATTTTCTAGCTACAATATAGTAGGGGACGGAACTCCGGCTGCCTTGTTTCCCATACTGACGGGACAGACAGAATTGGAGTTACCAGACGTAAGAAAACGAATGACGAACAATGGGACTTTAAATTCTACAGTGTTTATATTTGACAAATTAAAAGAATACGGGTGAGTGTTTTGTCAAAATGAATAATATAAGAAATGAATATTCATATATGTTTTATAAAAAGTTATTGTCTTCTTCTTGCCTTTATCCCACGCTAGGTTTAAAAGGGTTTACACAACATGTCTTCCACTCTTCTATTAGCCATCACCCCACTAAACACTCCTTTTATGCGCATCTCCTCTTTCACACAATCCGTCCGTCTTTTCTTTGTTCTTCCTTCTACTTCTACCTTCTTTCTCTTTCCTCATAAAAATTCAATAACCTCAATACTTCGGCGAATTTAAGTAGGACGTTCCGGGTTCGATATCCGGCACGGGCGATTTGGGAATTTATAATTTCTGAATTTTCTCTGGACTGACTGACTGGATAATCTTAGACTGCATCATCACTTACCACAAAGTGAGATTGCAGTCAAGGGAAGTGTTTCTTCCCTACGCATTTTTTTTAAAATTTTAAACTGAATATTATAGCGCGAATTAAGCTGACCACGATGTTTAATAATTCTGTTTCAACTGCCAATGTTTTTTCTACAGCTACCGCACCGCCTATTTTGAAGACATGCCCTGGATAGGCACGTTCCAGTACCGTTTCAACGGCTTCAGTCGCCAGCCGGCGGACCACTACTTGCGGGCGTTCTATCTTGAAGAATCTGCCAACGGCAAGAAATGGCACAACAAGAAAACCAGATACTGCGTGGGCGACAGACCACAGTATAAACTTATGCTGAACATTACCGACCAAGTAAGTGCAGTTAGTAGGGCTGACTGTAACGAATTCTCTCAATGAGAATCGGTTTGAGGGACCCAGAGAGAGAGGTAGGGAGGGGAGAGACAGAAGAATAGAGAGAGAGAGAGGGGATAGTAAGAGAGGGGGCGAGAGAGGGAGGGAGGGGAGAGACAGAAGAAGAGAGAGAGGGGGGAGAGAAAAATAATAGAATATCGTTATTCGTGGGAAGACACGCTTACGTTTTGTCCTTCAATCACGCAGCAAAACACCAAAGGAATAACCTGTAAAGTGGCATGGGCTACTTTTCACCCCAGAAAAAAGTACCTCATGTTATTGACAACATGAATAATCGTCCTTTCGTTTACAAAGTAGCCAAACCACTTTACTTTTGGCATTGAAATAGTATAAAAGACGCAAAATAAACGAGCGTCCTGAAATAGTGCACATTCATGATAGGTGTCCTTATTCCTGGCAAAGTTTATCAAATTGCCACGCGAGCGAAGCCGCGTTTAAAAGCTAGTAAAATTGTATTTCAGTTCCTCAATCTCGACGGCAACAGGTTCTGCTTCACCTTCATAGCAGACATAACGCACGATGACTTCAATATGATATCCACGGCCGACGACGACTTCGCCCAGTTCCTTTTGGACTTCCGCAGGCAATCCCGACACGAGAACACTCTACTGTTCGTGATGGGAGACCACGGGCCAAGGTAAGCTGGTGATTTTTGCCAACAGACCCGCGAAATAAATTATGATTCTGACGCGCAGTTCTTACATGGCGTAGCTACTCCATATTTTTATCATTCTCAGACTTGGGCATGCAGATGCCTTGGCCCACTAACGAGTCTCCTCCCACAAGAGAGGGGGTGAGAAGGGGTTAAGGCCGTAGTCCACCACGTAGCCCAGTGCGGATTGGTGGACTCCGCACACCTTTGAGAACATTATGGAGAACTCTCAGGCATGCAGGTTTCCTCACGATATTTTCCTTCCCCGTTGAAGCTTGTGATAATTTAATTGATTAAAATGAACTTCGAACTCGGACCCTCGAAAGAGAAGTCGAGCTTCTTCCCACTGGGCTATCGTCGCTTTATAATCCGAATTAAAATATATACCAAAAATTTAAATGAACTTTGTTTCGTTAGTAATATTACTTAAAATTTTAACATTTGTAACTTACTCTATGTTTAATCCCTACTATAGTCGTAAAAATGTAATAGGCCCGTTTTGACATTTGTCATCGCGACGTAACTAGTTATGTAACCATGAGACTCTGTACTCGATACTCACGATAAATCAATTCAAGTTTGTATCAGTACTCGATTGATATTATTATGTATTGTAAAGTGTTCGTTCGTTCAAAGTATTCCTTTAACTTCACAACCAATACGCGTGACTGGCTGTTGATTATACGTCCACTTTTCAACATGTTGAAACAGAGTTAGTACTATATAACAACAAACACAAAACTCGAGTCAAATCACTATGTTTAAATTAATGTCCAAAATAGAAGAGCCATAGTTAACGTAATAGTAAACAATATATATCAAACTTAAACGAGCGCACAGTCAACTTTACAAGATGAGGAACGAAAAACTGCGCAGTGCGCGCGGGGACGCTTCAGTCATGTGCCGCTTGGTCAGATACATCATCTCAGACTCATTATTTAGAACCCATTTTAAGAACCAAGCACATTCTTTGCAGTAAAGATAACTACACAATATTTAATTTCGATATTCAGTAAAAAAATGGTTACAGCTCTAGTATAAAAAAAAAAAAGACTGAGAACGTAACTGTTTTCGGAACGTTTCGCAACAATTATAAATTGCATGCTACTATGAAGTAAGCGCAAAAAGAATACTCGCGATATATTCTTTCATATTATTTAACGTCCCAAAAAAATTTACGTATTTTTTAAAACACTGTATGTAATTGATTTTTATTTTTTTGTTTCTTTCAGTTTCGTTCCAAGTTACATTCTATGGTCTTTCACAAATGTCAAAACGGGCCTATTATATTTTTCCGACTATAATATTATAAATGTCAATGTAAGTTTGTTTGTTACGCTTTCACGCAAAAACTACTTAACCGATCCTCATGAAACTTTGTACACATATTTTTGAAAGTGTTAGAAGTAATATAGGATACTTTTTATCCCGACATTTAGCTCGGTTCCTTTGGGATAGGGGCTGAGTGTTTGACGATTTTACACCATAACTCCGACAAATTATAACCGATTTAAATAATTATTTTTGCGTTTACAATATGTGTTTAATTTTGCCCAAACCGTGGTTGAAGATAGAGGACAGAACTCCTCAGCGGACAGCAGCAAACCTGTCATTTAAGGCTTAGCGATACTGAATACTTGTACATGCCACATCAAAAAACACTTATAAATAAGGCTGCTCATAAATAAATAGATTGTGGAGAAAAAAGGCGGGAGGCTTCGTGCATGGCGGACGCGATTTTTTCTGATTTTTCTTTAAATTTATTGTGAACTCGTTTTGGCGAGGATTGGTGTTGTTTGTAGTGTTGGTATAGTTATTATAGTGGTTGGTTGTTTGTATGGGTTATTTTTTTTTTTAAATATATAAGTTTAAAATTTAATGTTTTGAAGAACTTTCATATATGGTCGGCTAGCTGTGGGAATGGCGCTGGTACTGAGGTTCGTGCAGTATATACAGCACAAGTCCTTTTCGGGGCGGGTTTGCGGTAGATTTGGGGAAATGATTGGGGGACCGCGTCCGCCATGAGTGAAGTTTCCCGCCTTTTTCGTGAAACAATTTCTGCTGATATTATATATTTTAAGCTTCCCTAACTTTTATTAAACATAAACATGACATTGGCTAATCTGCGTAAAGCCAGAACAGAGAGAAAAAAAAAAGGATTTACATTGACGATGGCTAATCTCTTTAAAGCCAGAAGAGAAAAAAAAAAATAGATTGTGGACTGTATTAAAGATTATGTATTGAAATTAAACTGATTGCTGGTTAACTAGGACATTTATTTTGTTACAAAGATTGTGGTAGATGCGACCCGCGGGCCGGTTTCGATGCACACAAGTGGCCATCGAACATGTAGAGTTCCAAAATTTAAGAGCTTCGCTTACTTTTGCTGACTAGGGGAAGTGCTTTATAATAATTGCAAAATAACTCCGATTTAAATTTAAATTAACAGTCTTCAGTCCATAACACCCGAATCCATGATTATTAGTTTTCGATGACGTTGAGTGTTTGCTGCTCAATGTTGTGTCTGCTCACTTACATCCGATTTTGGAACGTAGTAGTAAATAATTAATGCTGAAGTAATCACTATCTAGATCCCCCCCCCCCCTCCCATATCATTAAAAATAAGCAAAGACCTCCCTGACCCTCTATAGTGCATACGTAATACTTGAACGGCCTCTGATATCTAAGTCTTTATATGAGGGGAATAAATCTTTCCAGATACGCCAATGTACGGGACACTCTTCAAGGCAAACTAGAAGAGCGTCTGCCCCTAATGGCGATCCGGTTGCCCAACGCGCTGGTCCGTCACTACCCGCACGTGTTGGACAACTTGCAGAGGAACGCAGAAGTGTTGACCACCCCGCACGACATATACGCCACTGTGTTGGACGCGTTGGACCTCAGGCAGTTCTGGAACGAGTACAAAGTTCGGGGTGCTGATATGACCAGAGCGATGACTCTGCTCGAACCGGTAAGGAAGGCGGCTTTAGCGGCGTTAGGAAAAAATCATGGCAGTGAAATTATACGAAGTAACGAAATGCGCGTGCGCATGTTTACACGATTTTAACAGGACGAAGGTAGTTGCGAAACCGAGTTAGAGGGGAATACTCCAGCTCACTTTCGTCACAATAAACCGACACCGTGAAGTTAGCTATAAGGTTTGACAGTGTATACTGTCAATTGCCAAAGTCTGTAGGCTCATTGCGGTGATTTAATTGATTCAATTGTACAAAAAATTCAAATTTTAATGTTCAGTGAAACTTGGTGGTCTGATAATGGGATAACTAGATAATGTGTTATAATAAAACTTTCAATGTGATGTCACGCAATGTCACACTTCGTCGACCCCCTCCCTCCCTTAAACGTGTGACACAATTTATGGTGGTAAATTCTAATTCAAAATTTCTTTATTCACGTTGGCCTATCACAGGCACTTATGAAGCGTTCATACATAAATGTTTACATAATTGTAAGGGGATGGTGATAACTTCGTTCGCCAACTTAAACGCGATTGTTCCAAACGTGCCCTGGTCTAAGCTGAGCCCACAACAAACTTAGCCTTGTAATTTATTTTTTTTGGTTATCACCATCTCACAGTAAATTAATATTAAGCTATGAAGTTAGAGCAATTCACACCCGACCTTTTTTATCGTTTAAGTAATCCTTAACATTATAGTAGGATTTTTCTGTAAGCTTACGTTTTATATAATCTTTCAACTTATTGATATGAGTTTATGATGATTCCTAATCGGTCGGTGCACTTCATACATGCGTAGAAGCACTGCTACCCTAAAAATTATATCACTGGTAAAGTAAGATGATTTTTCAATTCTCGGCCAAGTTTCTGAATTATGCCTACCCTGGTCTAAAACAAAAAAAAAAACAACCGACTAAGTTTGTTGTGTGCTTCTTCTAAACCAGGGCGCATTTGGAACCCTCGTAGCTTTAGTTTTAAGTTGACGAATTTAGCTATCGCCATCAACTCTCCTGTTACGTGGAATGCACGCATCAAAAGTGCCATATATGTGCCTATTTGAATAGAGAAACTTTGACTTTGACTTTAACTTTGATACCTTGTGCACTGATTGTCCCCCCCACAGATACCCAAGAACAGGTCGTGCAGCGAGGCGGGTATTGAGCCCCACTGGTGCTCTTGTTTGTCGTGGGAGAACGTGTCCGACTGCGACCCGATGTACTCGAGGTGCGCCAACGCGCTTGTCGACTACATCAACTCCTTAACTCAAACTGTTAGGTGAGTTGATTGAACAGAAGTCGTAGAACTGACGTCATGGAACGATGAGAGCAATTCATACCAAAGCTTTGTTTATGATACATGTAGTCCTTAATATTATAATACGATTTTTCTATAAGCTCACGTTTTAAATGAACTTTGAACTCATTGAGAGACATGTCATGTGTGTGGATTTCATCTGGTAATTTGTTATAAGTTACCCTTAAATTAACCTACGCACGCACACAAACACACACACACATAGAACGGGTAACCTATGGTTCTGAAACATGGTCGTTAACCTATGGGCCTCATAAGAAGGCTCAGAGTCACTTAGCGGGCGATGGAGAGAGCTACGCTCGGAGTATATCTACGCGATCGATTCAGAAATGTGGAGATCCGTAGAAGAACCAGAGTTACCGACATAGATCAACGAGTCGCGAAGCTGATGTCGATGGACCGGGCACATAGTTCGGAGAAGGGATGGACGTTGGGTCCCAAGGTGCTGGAATGGCAGCCCCGAACTGGTAAGCGCAGCGTTGGTCGACCCCCAACGAGGTGGACAGACGACATTAAGCGAGTCGCAGGTAGCCGCTGGATCCAAGCGGCTCAGAACCGTGGAATTTAGAATTCCCTTCAAAAGACCTATGTCCAGCAGTGGACGTCTATCGGTTGTTGTGATGATGGTGATCTAACAAACATCATCATATACTAATTTATACTAATTTTGGCATCGACGGTAGGAGAGCCGTAGCTTAATTGGAGAAAACGCTCAGGCCGCGTTTGCCAGAAAGTTGCAGGTTCAAATCCTGTCAGTTCCGAAAATTTCTATATGCATTTTAAATTTATAAAATTGATAATTCCCCCAAGTGTAGGTAAAAATACTAATAAAAATTATCCCTACTATATAAATGTGAATGTAAGTTTGTTTGTTACGCTTTCTAGCAAAAACTACTAAACCGATCATCACGAGACTTTGTACACATATTTCTGAAGGTATTAGAAGCTCAGTTCTCTTGGGAGAGGGGACGAAAGTGTTTGGCGATTTTGCACCAGGTTTAGCTATCCTAAATACATAAAGTGCTGCCACGTTTATGAGGCACATGTCTTAAAAACAAAAACAAATGCGGACGAAGTCGCGGGCAACAGCTAGTAAAGAATATAAATAAGCAATGTGTCATCTCTTGTTTCAAACGTGTCTCATTGTAATATGGACCTTTGGAAAAGTATATCGAAACTGCAACGTTTCCTACTAGATGACGCTACAGTCGCTATTAGACTGATGATAAAGGCATATATACTAATTTCGGCAGCGACGGCAGGAGAGCCGTAGCTTAATTGGTGAAAGCGCTCAGGCCGCGATAGCCAGAGAGTCGCAGGTTAAAATCCTGTCGGTTCCGAAATTTTTATGTGCATTTTACAAAACTTATAAAAATGTAACAAATAAGATGTTTAAATAAACTTTTTCTTTTTAATTTTTAATGTCGAAGGTCGAAGTGTGCGTTGCGCACGCTGGCGTCAGTGACGTGGGTTCAACGACAGCGCGCAAACAGCGGCGTGCTGACGTTCATCGAAGCGAAAGACGCGGACGGGTACGTCGGCAAGTTCGGCCGGAAGGTGCAACCGCTCACCGAGAACTACCAAGTCAAAGTGAGTGTCGGCAGTGGCGTGCACTTCATACTTGCGCAAAAGCACTGCCTACCCTAAAATTGATATATAAAGTCAAAGTCAAAAATATCTTTATTCAAGTAGTGGCACAACAGGTGGCACTTTTGATGCGTACATAAGAATTACACGGTAGTGAGATGATGGCGATAACCACATTCGTAAACTTAAAACTAAAGCTACGAGGGTTCCAAACGCGTCCCGGTCTAAGAAGAAGCCCACGACAAACTTAGCCGGGTGTTTTTTTTTTGTTATCACCATCTCACAATGTCATTTTAAATTATTAGAAGAGCAACCTGGTTAGAGCAATTATTTACACCCAAGCTTTTTTATCGTTTACGTAGTCCTTCATATAACTGTTATAGGAGGAAGATGTTTGCCGTTTCATGCAATTTTCCCGCTGTATGCATACCCTGGTAAGGAACCCAGTGCACGCCACTGAGTCGGGATCATCGGGTCCTCAAAATTCAAAATTCATTTAATTTCAAGTAGGCCAAATATAAGCACTTTATAACATTGGATATAAGCATGCGTTACTTTGCGGAAAGCCATGATGTGTTATAAAAATTAAGCTTAATTGCGTATAGTCCGCGAAAAGCAGGAGAATCTTTATGGTGTAATTTATAATTTCGTCAATACTTATACTCCACACATACTGCAATGAATAAACTTAACAATTATACATTGTAAAGTCAACATCTCCTGAGGATGCTCCGGTTTCGGAGCGATAGTCGAAGAGCGATTCTCTTTAATTCAGAAATGTTTTTATGAACGTACATTAAATTTTCAAATATGTACTGAATATACACTGTCATTATTTTAAAATCTTTAAATTTATCTCTCAATGACTCTCTCGGACTCATTTTGTAGATAGAACGAACAGCCCTCTTCTGCAGCACGAAAATAGTGCTAATATCAGCAGCATTACCCCAAAGTAAAATTCCATATGACATAATGCTGTGAAAGTAACTAAAATATACCAGTCTAGCAGTTTCTACGTCGGTCTTATGGCGTATCCTCTTTACCGCCTCGGAAGTGAAGTCGAAGTCCTGCCCACTGGCCTACCACCGATACGGATATACTAAATATCGATGTATCGTATATCGATATTTTTTTTTCGATATATCGATACAAAAAAAAAAACAAGTGTCTCCAGCTATGTTATTCTACGCCTTTGGCTGTCGGGAAAAAATCGCTATGTAGCAATAAGGGCGAAATATTTCTGTCTAACTAGCTTTAATCATTATAATGGTATATTCAATTAAATATGTTAGTTTTATATAAGTTAGTCTGTTCAGGAGCCCATAAAAAACTATTGGATTTTCTTTTTGTTATCACCATCCCACATTGACAGTGTTTATTTGCTTCAGTTGGTCGTGGGCCCCGGGCGGGGGTTTTACGAAGCATCTCTGACGTATGTAGCCAAAGAAGACCGATTCCTAATAGACTCGAGGGATATTTCAAGGACTAACGCGTGAGTATACTTTTATTCTTAAATTCAAATTCAAATTCAAAAATATTTTATTCATGTAGACCTCAGTACAGGCACTTATGAAGCGTTCATACATTTAACATGTTACACTAATGTTAGTGATGGTGATAACTACATTTGTTAACTTAAAACTAAAGCTAGGGGGGTTCCAAACGCGCCCTGGACTAAGAAGAGCCCACAACAAACTTAGTCAGGTTTTTTTTTGTTATCACCATCTCACAGTCTAGTTAATGTGCAGCTATGAAGTTAGAGCAATTCTTACCCAAGCTTTTTTATCATACATGTAATCCTTAATATTATAATAGGATTTTTCTATATAAGCTTACGTTTTATATAAACTTTGAACTTATTGAGAGACATCTCAAGGATTTCATCTGGTAATTTGTTATAAAAAGATACACAATTAAATGAATTACTAATTGTATGCAGCCTAGTAAACTGCACTACAAGTTTATTATACGTACAATATAAGTTACTGTCCACTTTCTTATTAAAATTTGTTATATTATTGTGTACAAAAATTAATTTTTCAAATATGTACTGATTATGCACCGTCATAATTTTAGCTGCTTTCAATTTATCTCTTCTCTTCTCATCAGAACTAACCAAGCTACGTAGAACAATCTAGATTAGGACCAATCTTAAAATGGACTGATTCCAACCGCAAATAATACTTATCGCAAATAAGACAAATCGTAAAATAACTTCCAACCGGGAATAGACTGTGATTTTAAGTAGGAGGTCCCAATTTGGGAATTTATAATTTCTGAATTTTCTCCGGTCTGGTCTGGTCCGACAAAGACGTGCCGCTAAGCGATTTAGTGTTCCGGTGCGATGTCGCGTAGAATCCTATTAGGGGTATGACTACCATACTCCCTAACAGGTTGGCCTGCTACCATATTAGACTGCATTATCACTTACCACCAGGTGAGATTGCAGTCAAGGGCTAACTTGTAGTGAAAAAAAAAGGACCAATCGTGTATTAGATAAATCGTAAAACGGACAGATTCCAACTAGGAATAGGACAATCCAGAATTAGAGCAATCGTAAAATGGACAGCCTATTAGTCCTAGGAAATCAAAGGGTTCCCACGGGATTTGTAAATAACCGTAATAAACCCGGACAGCAAGCTAAGCTGCTTATGTAATTTGGTGGCCTATAAACCTATTTTAGCCACCAGATACCAACTGAACTTATTATAATTACTATTGGGGAATGGGGCAACAAATTTTTCTTTTTCTCTTCTACATCGTTATTAAATAATATAAAAAAAACTATTAAAAAATTGTATACTATTAAAAAAAAAACACACTCATACCCACACACACGCACGCACGAACTCGCACGCACGCTCGCACGCTCGCATGTACTAACACACGAGCACGCACGCACTGGCGCACGCACACTCGCAATCATACACGCACACAAGTCAATTTCATATCACCAATTTTTATTAACGTAATGCAAAAATATGTACTAATAAATTCAATGCTATTTTTATTTCAGTTACAACAACGAGCCGCACTGTATCAGCTCATCGCTGCCATCTTTAAACATGTATTGTTACTGCAACGACTGAACCGAGATACTCAGCCTAACGTTATACAAACGAACATCAATGAGCTCCGATCAATAATATACTATTAACTTAAACCTATTTTTAATCCTCGTCGCAAAAACGATGGGGTGTTATAAGTTATTTGTGACTGCGTGTTTCTGTCTGTTACTTAAAATAAATGAATTTTTGATTTTCACATGCCGTCATCCCAAATATAAACGCGTACATACGTAACCATAACGTTATATTTAGTATATTTTTGACAGAAGTCAGCCCATGTGGTCTCACGTTGCGTCTGTGTAGTGTAGTTTCCACAGATTAGATTATTGAATTTGTAATGATCGTGAATACGTTTACATCGCTTTTAAGCTATTTCAAAACTAGGGTTAAGGAGTTTAGTAATTTCTATACCCCTTAAAGTTTAGCGCTCTTCCATTTAACTCACCTTCCTAGTTTGTCAAATGGTGCAAGCAACGTCTAAAGCAGGGCACCTCTAAAATATCATTAGGAATTTCCTTAATCTCTGTAGTTTAGTGTGTTATTAAATATAAGCTGTTTTGTATAGTATTTTTGTTGAATTTTTATTGTATTTTTTTATTATTTCACCTGTTGATAAGTGATGATGCACTGTAGGATAGTAGCGGGCTAACCTGTTTAAGCTATGGAAGTTAAAAAACCATATCCCTAATCGGTTTCTACAAGGAACGCTAAATCGATTGGCAGCACGTCTTTGTCGGTAGGGCGGTATCAAGGCACGGCCGAAACCTGCGAACCTGGCTGGAGAAAATTCGGATATTATAGTCGGGGATTGAACACTTGACCTCCTACTTAAAATACCACAGCGCTCAACACTGCGCTAGGAAGTCCTCGAAATTTACCGACCGTTTAATGTGACTACATTATGTAATTTAATTTAAGATTTTTTTTAAATTTAATTTTAATATTAATTTAATTTAAAATGTAAACAGTATGTAATTTAATTTAAGATTTATTTTTATATACTTTTATCTAAAACATTCTGTTATAAGACGAATATTTTAATTAACATACATTTCATAAGAGTTATTATATGTTTTGATTCTAACCTTAGTTAAGTGAAATTAATTTAAAAAAAATATATACATAGACAAGACATTATTTTTTTCCGTTAAGTTCGAAATAATTTGTTTTTAACGAGAAAATATTTTAATTATCACGTATAAAATAATTTTATATTAATTTTTACGTAATGTTCAAAAATTATTGGTAAATTCGGACGTAAATATTATAAGTAAAGTGTGGAAGTTATTAAAACATTTTTTTTTATAATTAAATTAAATTATTAAAAAGGAAAATAAAATTGAGACGAAGATTTTACGTGACGTAAAAAAAATGTCGACTTTTTTTTTTTTAAAGAAAATTACTTTATTGCATACACTTTTGTATTACAAAGATCTTATTTATATTGATTTTATGTTTTTTGTTAATTGTTGAATTTTTACCTCGCATAGTTTGCTCACGTGTCTATTTAATGTGCCAAGTTTGTTATCCCGTTAGGGTTACCTACGATTTATATGCAATCGAAAGAACTTGATCTAGTTACAAAACTGAGAAAGAGTGCTAAAACTAGATTAATAAATGTATTACAACTCTAGCTTCTGCCCGCAACTTTGTCTGGACTTCAGAATTGTTTCTAAAGCTTCGCTCGTTAACAAATTTTAATCCTATCACGAGAACTATTTGAGAGATCGGTATAGAAAGTACAAGTCCTTTTCCATAGCATAGTTGACAATTGACATGCATACGAAATTTCAAAGTTTTTTTTTTTTTTATTTTACGCTACGCATGACCCAAATCATTATGCATTCGATTTAAGCGTTTCCTAGGTTACGTGAAAACGGTCATTAAAGTATCTCCAGATAAAATTCAAAAAGTGTTTCGCATACTACACTAGAAATAAAAAAAAATGTTTGGCACATATTAGAATATGTTTTATGTATAATGTAATTTTTTTATATTAATAAGTTAGATTAATTCGAAAAACTATAATGTCTAGTCAAATATAATTAGATCTTAAATGTAGCTCGAATCAAATACCTAAAATTCCCTTAGTGCAAGATTTATTCGGTCGCAAACGGTCACTCTATCGAGTATCGAAACATTAAAACGGCACAGTATGAAACTTATCTCCTTTGTACTATAGTCCAAATACGTTCACACTTTTATAACCACCGCTCTTATAAAATTCAGTAACACAGAAATTGTGACTTTAAAACTAGCGTTGCTAGGTTCAATTCACTTTGATGATGTAAACCTCCATTGCACATCGAGTATGTAAGTGTGACTGGAACTTATCGGACTTGTTTTAAGGTTCAAATTCGTCCACACTTAGCAGATAGCGCTAATGGCGACGTGTTTATAAATTAGAAATAAAATAGAAATAGTACAGAATTTATGACCCTATAGAGACTGTTATTATGTCGATTTTACTTTGTCGTTATAGTTTTGATACTCGAAAATGACTACAAGGGTGAATTTTATACTAAGGGCTATTTGTAAAGTACGTGTGGAACACGTACTGAGCGAGGTTCCGTAGATACTCCAAAAATATTGTACCATAAGGCGTAATAAATTTTTTTTAAATAAAATTTTGTTTTCCTTTAAACTGATTATATTGTTTATAGGCTTAGACCCCAACGTCGATCGGTTTTCCGAGCTAAGTGACCCGCCTAAGCTCTCGACTCGTTGAGCTATGCTATTCCTCTATGGATCTTCTCATTCCAGATTTGGGAAGGAGATAATCCGAGCATAGCTCTCTCCATCGCCCGCTACCGACCACGTTTTGGAGACGTCATCACTGGCAACATGCGCTAGTACGAGGTAATAGGTAAAATAAATAAATAAAAATAAATAAATATACAATATACACATCGCCATCTAGTTCTAAAGTAAGCGTACCTTGTGTTATGGGTGCTTAGATGACTGATGAATATTTTTGTGAATACCTATAATAATATAATACCTATAACATATAGATAAACACCTAGACACTGAAAAACATTCATGTTCATCACACAAACATTGCCCAGTTGCGGGAATCGAACCCACGGTTCAGAAAGCAGGGTCGCTGTCCACTGTGCCAATCGGCCGTCAAATTATAAATAGATAATTCTTTTCATTTAATGCCTGCATATAAAGAGTTTTTATATGCGTGAATTCCTAAACGACAAGGCTGCTTGGAAGCAGGCCACTCCGCTCCCATCTCTCACAAACAGAAAAATTCTAAAGATTGTTAAACTTTAAAATGATGTTGGAAAAGAGCAATCTGCTGAGTTTCTTGCCGGCTCTTCTCAGTGGAATCTGCCTTCCGAACCGGTGGTAGAGTCACTACCTACCTAACTATGTACACTTGAGTTTACAGAACCCTAAAACCCAATTATAAATTTTATGTAGCTTCTGATAAAAAACAGTTTTCAAACGTAACTTTATTTATTTTTATTTTAAAAAGCGTAAAATTATGATCAAAACAATATGTAATATAAAAAAAAACCCATAAATAGATAGGTTCTGACGATTTTTTTTTTTCACAGAACGGTATTTTGATAATTACAGTTTTCTTTAAAAAGGTGATTTGGTGTTACTGGCCTCTTTTCTTAAACTAGTAATTTTAGATTTGTACTTAATTGATAAGATTAAATTTTACTCTAATATACTAAAAAACATTCTTTAAATTATTCTAATATAAATACTATTCAAAATCCGTTTTATCATAGCGTACTTAGTCGTTTGTTAATAATAATTTACAAATTACAATTCATAGTTTAGCACAATTGTTGTAAAAATGACACTCATGGAAACACCGACAGTAGTGTAAACTAAACAAAGCATTAGTGTAAATACTAGACTACACGACTTCACTTCGAAGGGCCGAGTTCGAATCCCAGCTTTTCAAAGTTCTACGCACCTCTAACATTTCTAAGTTATATCACAAAGAAAAGATGCATATTTATTTTTCTATTCAAACTAATTAAAAACATTTGTTCATTTATGACAACCCTATTGAAGGTAAAAGGCCGACACGCGCATAGTGCCTACGCTACGCAACGCGTCCCTAATAAAGTGACAAGAGTCACATGATTTTAATTTTGATGTATCTGTATCAGATTACTTTCAGTAAAAACTTTCACAGATAAGTCTCAGAAGCAGTATATTATGTATCTCAATAGCTTGTGTTTTCATAAACACGTTGTATATAACACAGGCTGCATTCACATCCGCGTGCCTAGTCTAAGTTTCTCTACCAACGTTAACGTCTTCGAACGCGTCAACGTGAACTACGATTTGTATGGAATCTAAACAGCGCCATCTAAACATAGTCTTCAAAGTATTAGACGGTCCGAAGGGTGTGGTTGCCGGTGTAGTTACATATTGGATAGAAGCAGGCGTTACTTTGCGGAAATCCATGATATATTATCAAAATTAAGCTTAATTTGCTATACTCCGCGAAAAGCAGGAGAATCTGTGTTACAGGTACATGAGGCTAAACACCTACGTCTAATGTGGATGGGCACATAACAGCACTTTGTAGGACAAATCCTATCCTTGCATGCCTGTTGCTTTGTTTATATTTGATGTTGGAAAAGAGCAATTGCTGAGTTTCTTGCCGGCTTCTTCTCGGTAGAATCTGCCTTCCGAACCGGTGGTAGAATCACTACAAACAGACAGACTTGACGTTTCAAAAGTGCTTATATTAGGCCTACTTGAAATAAATGAATTTTGAATTTGAATTTTTTTGAATTTTATAGGCGATCAGTGGCGTGCACTTTTAAACCAGGGTAGGCTTAAAGCAGGAAGGTGGCTTTAATGTTATGTCAACATTTTAGGGTAGTCAGTGCTTTTGTGCATATATGAAGTGCAGTACTGTAGTCGATGATTTTCCATTTAACTATAAGAAAATGTGCTGGGGATATTACCTACATAGACTGTGTATGATGATGGTATATAATTTTTCTACGGTGGGCAGGTGATTTAATATGGTCCGTTTTCGTACTGGTTGCTGTTATAAGATTGACTGTTTCTGTCATAGCCGTTGGCGCCCCGTCCGGTGTCTTCGTAGGTTATACGAGGTTTGTATCCTCCTTGATCAGCCTCGTATTGAACCGTCTGGAAAAAAAAACATCTCTGCTGTTATACATACTTAGTCGGAGATCATTGGCGTGCATACAGGTTATGCACTTAGCGGGCAGATGATATAAAATGAAGACTAGGTCAGACCAGAGGAAATTCAGAAATTATAAATTCCCAAATTGCCTCTGCCTCTTAAACCTCCTGCTTCAATTCGCGGCGCTCATCGTTGCGCCAGGTCGGTCGTCCTTGGGAATGCACTACTTATTTCCGCCCTGTGTACATCAACCTCAGACAGAAACCCTTTGACTACAACCTCAGACAGTGGCGTGCATCCTCTATACCCTGTGCATCATATAAAGTGATGAAAATCTCCAGTACGAGTTATAAAATCTAATACTTTATCTAATAACTCTTACAATGTCTATCCTTAAGTTTTTTAAAACTGGTACTGGAGATTAAAAAAAAAACACCCGGCTAAGTTTGTTGTGGGCTTCTTCTTAGACCAGGACGCGTTAGGAACCTTCGTACCTTTAGTTTTAAGTTTACGAATGTGGTTATCGCCATCATCTCATTAGCGTGTAATTCTTACGTACGCATCAAAAGTGCCACCTATGGGCCTACTTGAATAAAGATATTTTAGACTTTGACTTTGACTTTGACTTTGTGCCCTCTATGCCACTGATGATAGGATATTGCACGTACCTGTTTCCTTCCATCAGGTAAGAGCACATAGTAGACTCCCTCGGCACGGTCTCCTTGCCTGGACTCCCGGTGGCCGAAGTCATTGCCCGAGTACTGGTCGAGGACCATGTACTCGAAGTTGTAGTTCGCGGGCTCCTGGAAGAACATATCGTCATCATTTGACGATGATGACGACGACGCTAAGGCTTCGACAGTTTTATTCAGTAGACGAGTATAAAAATTTAAGGTTTAAATTATTTCGTTTCGAGGTTTATTATTTTTGGGAATGTATGATTTCACAATTTTCCCTTATCTCATCTAGTTTGAAGCGGTGACCAGTGGGTAAGACTTCGACTTCATCTCCGGAGCGAGTTCGAAACCCAGCACGCACGTCTAAGTTTTCTAAGTTATGTGCGTTTAAGTAATTAAAATATCACTGGCTCCAACGGTGAAGGAAAACATCATGAGGAAACCTGAGAGATCTCCATAATGTTCTCAAAGGTGTGTGGAGTCCACCAATCCGCACTGGGCCAGTTTGTTTTACTACGGCCTTAACCACTTCACATTGTGAGAGACCCGTGCCCTGTAGTGGGCCGGTAAAGGGATTAAGGCCGTTTTCCACCACGCTGGGCCAGTGCGGTTTAGGGAACTTCACACTTTTGAGAACATTATGGAGAACTCTCAGGCATGCAGGTTGCCTCACGATGTTTTCCTAAACCGTTGAAGCAAGTGATATTTTAATTTCTTTAAACGCACATAACCTAGAAAAGTTAAGAGGTGCGTTCTGGGATTCAAACTCACCCCCCGAAGTGCAGTGGAACTCAAACCCATCGGGCTATCACCGCTTACCGTGTATTGTGTAGTAGAAATGACTTTTTATTTATTTATTTATTTTTATTAGCAACAAAATTAAATGCATTATAGTTATAAATAAAGCCGTCCTTAGGTTACTAATGACAAGTTTAACTTATAGGTAGTCACAGCATGCACTGGTTAGTATGTACGATAACTCAATTTAATACAAGAATTATTAAAAGATATGTATATATATAATAATAAAATTTAAACAGAAATAGAAACTTAAATTACCAATGTTAATATTTAAGGAACTGAGAAAACACGATATCGATATATCGACTTACCCCATTACTGCCATCATCGTAACCATTAGTACCCGGTGGTAAATATTGTCTGCTCTGGCTGAAGGAGTTTCCTCCGATAGAACCTTGACTATCTGAAATGATTTCCATATTTTACAAAGCCTTTTCTTGGAAGCGGTGATAGCCTAGTTGTTTGGACTTCGACTTGGAGCACTCACCTCTAAGTTTTCTAAGTTATGTCCGTTTTAAGCAATTAAAATACCGCTTGCTTCAACGGGGAAGGAAAACATCGTTAGGATACCTGCATGCCTGACAGTTCTCCATAATGTGTATCGTGGTTGGCACCTCAAACTTTTCTAAGCTATGTGCTTTATCAGCAATTTAATATCACTTGATTTAACGGTGATTAAAAAATCATCGTGAGGAAGTCTGCCTACCTTAGAGTTTTTCATATATCGATATCTTTGTGTCATACTGTTCTCAAAGGCGTGTGAAGTCCACCAACCTGCACTTGGCAGGCGTTGCGGAGTACGTTCTAAACCCATCTAATTTTTGTTTGGATAGTATTATTATAGTGAGTAGGAATTAGTGTACGAACATATATATTTTTTGCATGCCATCTAAGGCGGATTGTTTGTCCGTATATTTTGTGTACCAACAATGTAAAACCAATCTGCAAATAAACGATTTGAATTTGAATTTGTTGATGGACACAGAATTGCATGTTACAGGACGTGAAGTGTTTATCAGGTGGGCCATCTGCTAACACCTGTCAATTATTACTTAAAAATGATGGAGACCCGTGTCCTGTAGTCAGCCGGTAGTACGTTATTGATGAGGTTGATTATAATGAAGTAACGAAAGTCCGTACCTCTTCCTAGTCCAGGTAGGCCATACTGCTGCGACGGTGAAGTATACGATCCAGCTCCAGAAGATCCTAGAGCTTGACTAGGCAAACCGTACTGAGATGATGGAGCTTGGTATTGATTAGCTGGTGCTTGGTACTGGGACGAGGGAGCTTGGTATTGGGAAGACGGTGCTTGGTACTGGGCAGAGGGTGCCTGGTACAGCGAAATCGGTGCTTGGTTTTGGTTTGAGGATCGGGGAGGTATGTATTGGTTAGAGAGAGATTGAGATCTGGATGGGGCGCCGTAGGATGCAGAAGGCCGACTGTAATGGAAATTATTATTTCGGTCAATTATGTCACGGGTCGCGAAGCTGAAGTGGTAATCGGCGGGGTACATAGCTCGGAGAACCGATGGACGTTGGGGTCCCAAGGTGTTGGAATGGCACCCACGCACCGGTAAACGCAGCGTTGGTTGACCCCCAACTACAGACAGACGACATAAAACGAGGCGCGGGGAGGTGCTGCTGGAAACAAGCGGCCTAGAATCCACCTAGTGGAGTTTGGGACACCCTACAAAAGAGCTTTGTCCAGCAGTGGACGTCTATCGGTTGAAATGACGATGATAATGATTATATAACAGGTTGGTTCCAGCGTTGGTAAAATAAGCTGCAAGGCTAGTTTACACAAGGCGGACTTAATGTTAAAGCATTTTCTACCAGCCAACCGTCGGACGTGCGAGAAACAACAAGTGTGGGTGTGGCAAAAACAAAACATAAGATATTCTAAACTATAACATGACAACTATTGTCATACTACAATTTGTTGGTTTTCCCTGACATGAATACGCCAGCACCAGCCCGGAGTAAGTATTTTTTTTTGTCCACAAAAAATGTTTTGTTGTTTTTGCTTCAAAGAGTAAGTTCAATCTGATTAATTAGTTTACTTTGCGTAAGAATAAGTATGGTAGGCTCATTTTCGGTATCATTTTTTATTCTTACCTGAACGCAGCGCCAGTTCGCCTTTGACCTCCAAATCCAGGGACACCGTATGACTGGGAGGGGGTACCACCAAAGGTTTGCGGGGGAAGATATCTGAAAACGAATGTATATTTTTTTTTTTATAATTACTATAAGTTAGCTCTTGGCTGCAATTTTCCCAGATAAGTGACGATGCAGTCCAATATGGTAGCGGGCTAACCTGTTCGGGGTACGGTAGTTATTAGCATTGTGATAAGCCCCTAATCTGTTTCAACGCGCGTCGTACCGTAACGCTAAATTGCATGGCGGTAACAAGCAACGGCTTAAGAGTCTCACAAAGATCACTGCACCTGGCAGGTCATCAAATATATCGTCAAGAACATATTTTATTCGCTGTGTAGAACTATATAAGATAATAGTTTAGGTCATCATAATTTTGCATCATCATTTAAGAATTTGCAAGATTTAATTCGATAAATATCCTGTACAGTCAGACAGACACTGGGACTGGTGAAACTAATTAAAAGCTTCTAATACAAAAAACAATCCAATCATTTACATTTCAACAACTTACTTCTAACAGTGAGTAACTAAGAAAAAATATGAATTATCTAACCTGTCATCCACCGGAGGTTCCGCTATGGTCGAAACCACGAATAAGGTAAACACCAAAAGTCGCTGAAAAAGAAAATAAATTAGGTATTTTGTACACAAGTAATCATTACTTGACTGAGTCGAGTAATTGAGGACCGATTGGCGCAGTGGACAACGACCCTGTTTTCTGAGTTAAAATCCGTGGGTTCGATTCCCATAACTGAAAACTTGCAATCGAGAAGCCGTTTTCGCATATCAAACTCTGTATGTTCAAAGTAAAATGGATCTAATGTCACTCGTTTTTGGGTCGAAAATCCTGTAGTCCGTATTCATAAACTTTCCGTCAAAAGTCCGACCTAAGAATTGTAGGCAAATTAGAGCCTTAAATCAATCCAAATCAAAGGATATAAGATCCATTTTACTCTGATGTTTAAGTATTTTTATTCGCCAAAATGACTCTTTGGTGGCAAATCTTACGCTAAGGCAGCTTTTAACCCATGTAAAGGTAAGCTATAGTTTTGAATCCCCCGAGAACATTTCTCCGTTGCTCTTCCGGAATACAAAGTACCCTCTTTAAAGTACCAAAGTATCTCAAGGAAACGAAATAAATGATATGTTCAAAGTTTTACATCTTAGAATCAGCATGCTTCGTAAAAATGTATAGTAGTGATTTTTTTGAAATATGCGGAAATATTGTACCTTTCAATAGCGAAATAAAATATTCTACTACATAAACAGCGCTCGGTTCTAAAAGTTGTTATCATAATATGATTTTGATTTACAAAAAATTGCCTATAAGTAGCTATTAAAGATTTGCCATTTTTGAAAATCAAGGCAAAATTACGTGACTGGTTGGTTGATAAATGCTATTACTCGGTAAGAGAGTTCTTGGATAATAAAATATAATTTAATTTAATTTATATGTTATTTTTTAACTGACATTCCATGATTATAAATTTACTATTCCATACAGTAAAATTAATGACATTTTTATTACAAGCTTTATATTAGCTTCACTTGTTTGTTTGTTTGTAACCGACTTCTTTGGGCGCGATTTTGACCCACTTTAAACGGTCAGATTTCTTTCAAACTTTGTAGACATATCGAGGACCGATGACAATACACTAATCTGAAAAGATTATTCCAATTTTCACTATTAAAAATAAGACTTTTACTAATTACTACAGCGCCATCTAGACCCAAATGTAACAAACCTATGGCGTTCGCGTACCTAACAAATTCCACAGAAAACATTAAGCTACTAGATGGTAGAGGGCGTTAGCTTTTACTTTTTAATGGCCTGTTTTAAATAATAATTAGAACTTTCATTTCGAAAGACGGGCACACTGAATTAAAAAACATATATTTTATCTCTTTAATGGTGAATGGGTTACCGATTAATTTTGCTCTAATAAAAATAATAGATCAAGAAAAACTAAAAAAAATCGCTATTATGAATAAACTAAAAGAAAGAAATTAGTTTAGTTTTTAATACCAAGCGTGTTTTTTAGTTTGTTTGAACTATTTAATTATTATATTCAGCCGACATATTTTGATTTTTATAATTTTGTTTATTTGGACGTTTCTTTTAATTATTACATAAAATAATTTGTTTACATGTGCACCTACAATGTTGTATGCAAATAAAAGAATTTGAATTCGAATTTGAATTTTATCAACACTGGATTTTCAGTAGGACATGCAATATAGTTAAAAAACAAACTAACAGACTAGCATTTGACATTCCTGGCGCAGTTGTTTTAAATGAGCGTTCCCGGGTTCTATCCTTCGCAGGGACAATCTGGGAATTTATAATTACGCTTTGGCCTTTAACACCTTGCCGACAAAGACGTCCCCAATCACACTTTTCCAGTTATAATATTAGTAAGGATAAATAAATATATGTATTTACCCACCCATACGAAATGGCAATAGAATCACAGATTAAAAGATATTACAAATAGGTAGCCTACCATCATTTTGTCCTGCGCAAATCGGCGATTATTTCAAACTTCTTTTACAGCTTACAAAAAAAGCACAATAAGCTATAAGCAGGTACTTTCACTGGGTAATATCCAAAATGGATGTAGCCTATTGAAGGATGATTTGAGAGTGATGGTGGATCTGCCGATGAGCCTATATATAGCGGCTGAGCCTGCATCCTGAACGCACGTGAGATGCCGTTACTAGAGATGGGCCTTGCGAATTCCAAGCGACTGTATATATGCTCTACATATATTTATTTTAATCTTGTATCAATTTATCTATCTTCTATCTATCTACGTATACTAATAATGAATCTGAAAAGTTTGTTTTTTTCAGTTACTTATAATAACAATAATCCTATACTACGCAATAAAGAGGTTGAAATAAATAAAATAACTAAAATAGTTATACTGAATTCCTTAAGCTAATTAAAAAGTTAATTTTGTAAACCTAAAACTAAATAAAATATATATACCCGTGGCCAGTAGCTGGAAGAAAGCGCTATGCAGCGATATGGCCGCAAAATTGTATACGTTGTGTTGTTATACTTTCCTTTTTTATGTACTTTTTGTGGTGTGCAATAAAAGTATATTAATTCATTTATGCATTCATTATTAATAAAGGGAATATATAATAGAAATAGGAGAGGTTTTAAAATAACTTCCATACCCCTAACAGGTCAGCCCGTTACCATCTTATCCAACTTAGAGTGGCATACTGGGAATTGAACTCGGCACCCCGAAAGTGAAGCCGAAATCCTACCCACGGGGCTATCAGCGCTATAACTATCCGCTCAGTACAGTATTAGTACTCTAACTTGTGTAACTCTAACTGTACTCAGTACAGTATTAGTACTCTAACTTGTGTAACTCCAACTGTACTCAGTACAGTATGAGTACTCTAACTTGTGTAACTCCTACTGTACTCAGTACAGTATTAGTACTCTAACTTGTGTAACTCCAACTGTACTCAGTACAGTATTAGTACTCTAACTTGTGTAACTCCTACTGTACTCAGTACAGTATTAGTACTCTAACTTGTGTAACTCCAACTGTACTCAGTACAGTATTAGTACTCTAACTTGTATAACTCCTACTGTACTCAGTACAGTATTAGTACTCTAACTTGGCTAATTAGCTAACCGAATGCAGGTTAGCTAATTAGCCAAGTTTTAAAGCATTTAAGTAGTACTAGTAGAGGTTTTAGTGGCAGAGCTCGCCGGTAAAGTACTACCGCCATACTTAATTCTTCTAATTGTTGCAATGCTGTTTGGAGCGGATAGTTATAGCCCCGTGGGTAGAATATTGGAATTAAATAACCCAAATTTATTATGATATTTGCCACTAGCTGGCGTTCGAGTCAAGAAACGTGCAGTATATGACATATACTTACGACCAATCCAAATTATTAATTTTAAATAGCGGAAACTGCACAGAAGCGTTACTTCCGTCAGAAAAAATCTGAGTTACTACCTAGTCGCGCCTAAAGAAGTTCTACTTCAAAAATACGTGTAGAGCATACTAGTTTCAGGCATCACAATCACCTAAGGCGGTGAGGTGAAGCGTGCTCCAGTTAAAGCCTTCAATTGATATTACCGGCGAGGTTTATCAGTCAGGCACTGCGTTTCAATTTGTATCTGCATTAGGTGCGATCATTACCGCATTATTTATTGTTGGAACTTACGTTTCTTATGAAATAAATAAATAAGTATACTACAATACACACATCGCCATCTAGCCCCAAAGTAAGAGTTGCTTGTGTTATGGGTACTAAGATAACTGATGATTATTTTTATGAATATAATACACATAAATACATATAATATACAGATAAACACCCAGACACAGAAAAACAATCATGTTCATCACACAAACATTTTTCAGTTGTGGGAATCGAACCCACGGCCTAGGACTCAGAAAGCAGGGTCGCTGCCCATTGCGCCAGTCGGCCGTCAAATTATTATATTTTAGATGCATTTGTGTATATTAGTTTAGTATTATTGTTTATTATTTATTTATTCATAAGACACACCAGCAATTAACTGTAACTACATTCATAAAAAAAAATATATTATTTGTTAGAATTACAAATTCTTTATTCTTTTATTGGGAGGTAGCTGATGTAATAAGGAGTAGCTTAGGCTACGTTTATTCTAGAAAAAATCTTTTATATCATCGTTAGATTAAAAAAAATAAGTAACACCTAAAAAAAACTTTATTGGAAAAGTTCTATTAAAAATCTACACCCGATTTTTTTTTACAAGAATACACAATTTAAAAACCTGATTTGAAAACAAAAACAAACGCGGATGAAGTTGTGGGAAACAGCTTTTTTATCAATAAAATAAACTATCGTTTTAAACAGAGAAGCCCCAGGATCCTTGGGGTCATCCCTTGACTGAAATCTCACCTGGTGGTGATAGATGCCGTCTAAGATGCTAGCTGGCTTACCTGTTAACTCGATTAGGCGGTCGTCACTTAATACCATTTATCAGTTGACAGTAAGTATTGTACTTTTAATGGGAAAAGGGGGGGGTGTAAAGTGAAACCTGCGCGGGACGGCAGGGGTCCCAGAAAACCTCCAACCTGCCTAAGATTCGGGGCAGCTATAAAGCTTTCCACCACGCTAGAAAAAAAACAATGATTCAAATAAACACCTAAACATATTCGAGCAAGTTTCCTATTTCCCAGCTGGGAATCAAACCCATAACCTATATTAAATCATAACAATTAAGTAATCATATAACATAATCAAGCATCAAGATGTTTTGGAAAGGTGTTATTAATTCATCCCAAACAATAACTTGTACGTAATTACTTTGAGGTCAATTATTAAAATTAAAAAAAAAAAATAGAGACGTGCGAGTAAGTGATTCTTGCTGTATATATATCGATAGTTTTAATCTCTCCAATTATTTGTATCAACATTCAAAATTAATTTATTTTAAGTAGGCCTAATATAAGCACTTTTGAAACGTCAAGTCCGTTTGTTTGTAGTTTTGTAGTTGTACACTACCACCGGTTCGGAAGGCTTCGGGGAATTCGTTTATCGATAAACTATCGATAAACGAATCCCCCGATTGATTCAAAGTAAATTATTATTATTTATAGTTATAATTTAATTTTTATCATTTATTGATTTTCATTTTTTTTTAAATTCTTAACAATGCTTTGTTTAAAAAAAAAAGAAAAAAAACATTAACTATTATTGATTTATTTTACATCTTGTTAGTACGACAGGGCCACTTACACTGACTAGATAGAACTACATAATTTATGGATATATGGATAACTATAAGACATATAAATGAAAGATCTTTTTTCTCTTTCGGATGGACACTTGCCGATAACCACCTGAGGGGTTGCTATGGAGTCACCGGGGGAATGGGGCGAGCGCGACAGCTCGCTATAAGAAGAGCCCCAGGGCTCGACGACATCGGGGGGAAGGTGGGAGACGTCGACCCGAGGTTGCCTCCTGCGATTACTCGGACCTCGGCTCAGTTAGACGTTAATCTGACTTGAGATTATAGTATACTCAGCGAACTATAGTCACACTCAGCGAATATTGAAGTAAATATAGATTACACTAGCGGACCCCAGCGCCATCTGTCGGGCTGATTTGTGAATCTAAACCATCCAGGGTGCCACCCAAACGCATACCAAAAAAATCATTCAAATCGGTCCAGCCGTTTAGGAGGAGTTCAGTGACATACACACGCACACAAGAAATATATATATAAAGAAGATTTATTATAATACTAGTGGACCCCAGCGCCATCTGTCGGGCTGATTTGTGAATCTAAACCATCCAGGGTGCCACCCAAACGCATACCAAAAAAATCATTCAAATCGGTCCAGCCGCTTAGGAGGAGTTCAGTGACATACACACGCACACAAGAAATATATATAAAAGATCTAAAAGGGCTAGTGTGTTTAGAAACTTCACCATGTTATTCCCCCGTTTTCGTTTTTTTTTCAGTTGAAAGTATAATAGCACTCGGAAGAGAAAATTCACGCACGCCATGCCCCGCCACGCCGCCATCTAGCCCCAAAGTAAGCGTAGCTTGGTACTAAGATGACTGATGAATATTTTTTCAATGAATAATATACATAAATACTGATAAAATATATATAAACACCCAGACACTGAAAAACATTCCTGTTCATCGCCTTGGACTCAGAAAGCAGGGTCGCTGCCCACTGCGCCAATCGGCCGTCAAAAAATTATTATCAGTTTAGATGAATTATTCCCCAGTAGCAGATCATTTTGTAATTATTTTTAGTGAACGTTTATTGCCACTAGTTTAGTTAATTTCTCAAAAACAATTCAGCTTTGTAAAGTATTACAGTATCTCATTAGTAGCATTTTTTTAAAATTAGATTTATGATATTCCTTAGTCTTGTAATTAAACGCCAATCTATGGTGCTTTGTCTATGGTACAGACAGGAGCTGTATTTCTATAGGCATTCAATTCTTCCTTCTGTAATCGTCTCTCTCATTTGCTTGTTCATCCTGCTATCAGCTCGACTTTATTGCAACCGTGTTACTTAATACTTTCCGAGTAAAATATTAACTCTCTTAATAGTGTTTTCTCCACCACAAGCGACAAAATTCTACACTTAGTCAAATTCAAATGTTACGTATGGTATTTTAAGAAGCTAGGGTCACACAAAAATTGCCCCTACACGAAATCCTGTATCTGCTGGAGCCCTAAATCCACCACTGCACCGTAATGAGAAAACTTTAATTTTAATCCACCAGAGCCGTTGAATGCTATTCCACCTGGTAAGTGATGATGCAGTCTAATACGGTAGCGTGCTAACCTGTTAGGGGAATGACACTTATATTTAACCCATACCCTTGTAATGGGTTTCCTCGCGAAATCGTACCGCAACGCTGAAACGCTTGGCGCCCGTCTGTCGGTAGGGTGGTAACTACCGGCTAGCACTAGCTACCCGTCACTAAAAGGGTCTCGCTACTGTCTGAGGGGGTGGTCAAGCTATCCTGATCCCCTCCTTCTTAGCGTAGGCCTGGCAATCGGTTGGGGCGGTTGGTACACTTTTGGTATACAACGGGTTCCCCGGACATCCTCTAAAGCCAACGAGCGGGGCATGCCGTGGTGGTTTTTAATTTGGGTAAACTCTCACATAACCTCCTGCCCAAAAGGACATAGATAGATAAAGCTTTCCAAACATATCTTATCGATAAAACAAATGGGAACATCTCTATTTTTTATATCGATTTTTGCAACCACATGAGCATGTTATGACAATCAGCGGTGTAACGAGCGCCCCGATTTATCGATTAGATCGATTCGGAGCAAGGTCATTTCATCGATATCGATATCCATTGGATCATGAGAGCTTTTTTAGTTATTAAATTAGTGTAATTGTTGATTATGAAATTGGTTCATCATGAACTAGTCGTAGAAAACAAAGCGATGATATTCTTGTGGTTAGGAAGTCGATCTCACTTTCGGAGGGAACTAGTTCGATCGCCGGACAGTCCTTTGAACTTTTCGGATCTGTGTGCCACTTTTTATGATGGTGGAGGAAACCATCGTGCGGCAATTGGCATGCCTGAGAATTCTCCAGAATGTTCTCAAAGGCGTGGGAAGTCTACTAAGGTTTAATTGATTGGCACAGGCCACCACGTAGCTCTAACGCGGGTTGATGGGTTAGAGAATGCATACGTTTTGAAGAACGTTGTGGAGAACTCTCAGGCATGCAAGTTTCCTCATGATAATTGCTTATAACGCACATACTTATTTTATTTATTATATATAAAGTATCTATATATCATCATCCTCATCATATCAACCCATTAACAGGTCATGGGTCTCCTCCCACAGTCAAAAGGGTTCAGGCCATTGAACCGCCACGCTGGCCCAGTGCGAATCGGCGGACTTCACGTGCCTTTTAAAAAATTATGGAGAACACCTGAACTGTTTTCCTTCACTGTTGAAGTAAACGATATTTTAATTACGCGAAACGCACATAACTCAGAAAAGTTAAAGGTGCGTTCTGGGATTCGAACTCATCCTCGAAAGCGAAGCCGAAGTCCAACTACTGGAAGTGTAAACAGTGACGTCCTAACTACTATACAAACGAATTCAAAACATTACCAGTGTTTACTTTTTTTTTTTCTTTATATAATAGACTTAGCGCTTGACCACAATCTCACCTGATGGAAAGTGTAGATGTAGCCTAAGATGGGACGAGCTTGCCTAGAAGATACCTATTCTCTCTTGTTTACTTATGACATTTTATGATAGAATATTGAAGATACCCCTTTAGACCGATACGCGCATTGTACCTACGATACGCGACGCGTACCTCATAAAGTGACAGGAGTCACATGATTTTAATTTTGCATGTGATGTTAATTTTGCATGTTAAGGTTGTATCTGATTTCTGTCAGTAAAAACTAGCGCCGTGGTTTTCTCAAAAACGATTAGGTTTTACAGATAAGTATCAGAGGCAGAACATAATGTACCTCTAAAGGCTGTGAAGTCTTATTTCGGTTTTCATTTACACGTTGTATAGACGTGACGTCATAATGTTGATTTCAACGTTTCACATGTCATGGCAGACCGCCAGATTTTGCAGTTTTGTTTATTGAAAATAAATACCATTCTCACTTCGAATATAAATAAAAATACATGATCTAAGCACGTTTCGCTCCAAAACCGGAGCAGGCGATGTTGACTTTACAATTGTTCAAAAAGTATTGAAGAAATTGTTAATGACACCACACAGATTCTGCTGCTTTGCGCGGAGTTTAGCAAATTAAGCTTAATTTTCATAATATATCATGGATTTCCGCAAAATAACGTTGATACGAACGCATGTTTGTCCATGGGTCCGTGGTATATTTTTTTAAGCACGCACGCGTGCAATTTGTTCTCCTTTGCCGATTCCGAGAACCTACAACAGCAACTTTGATTTGTTACCATTGAATGGATATCACATTTCTCACGTACATGCGTCTATGTCGCAGGGAATTAAATAAACAGGGATTTTGTGGAAAGCTGTAGTGATTCTGTAAAGGTTAGGTATAAGACAACCCATAAACTATGACGAACTATGTAATTATTATGACGGACGTGAGTTTGCAATATTTTTACATTGCAATACTGTTACTTATTTTTATTATTTTGTTATTTAATTTATCTTTTTATATTTTAATAACTGGGTTTTTAAAATATAAAAAGATATTTTTTTCCCACCTTTTCTTTCAATAAAACTTCGCGAAAACTTTTGCATTTAAAATATTAGTATCAATTTCAAGAGTAAAAAGTTTTTGAAAGACTTCTGATATTCCTAGGAGATTCGTGAAACCATTGACTTCATCAAGTCCCTGCCACATATATACATATAATTCGTCTGTCGGTCGGTCGTCGGTTGCTCAATATGAAGTCGTGATGTGTCTCGGTGCTGCAAATAACGATTAATTATTTAGTATTCGACCCAAATCAGAAGAAACTAGCGATTTTAGTAGAAGGAGTTTATTGGCTACCAAAAGCGTACGGAGGTATGGTTTAATAAAGCTATTTCTTTACCAATTTTATAAAGTCAGTTGCTGCGTTAAAAAAACCACAGATTAACAACATTTGTGTTTTTTTGTCTTGACTGCAGTCTCACCTGGTGTTAAGTAATATAAAGTCTAATATGGTAACTGGGGTATTACAGTTATATGGTACCCATACCTCTAATCGTTTGCTACGCGACATCGTACCGGAACGCTAAATTGCTTAGCGTTACGTCAATAGGACTGATTAACTATAAAAAAATACGAAATAAATCTTTTTTTTTGTATTTTAACTTTTTTTTTTTTACAATACACACAGCGCCACCTAGCCTCAAAGTAAGCGTAGCTTGTGTTATGGGTACTAAGATAGCTGATGAATATTTTTATTCGAAATTCCTTTATTCAAGTTGGCCAGGCCTATCACAGGCACTTATGAAGCGTTCATACATATATGTTTACATTAATTATAAGGGGACGGTGATAACTTCGTTCGTCAACTTAAACCTAAAGCTACGAGGGTTCCAAACGCGCCCTGGTCTAAGAAGAGCGTACAAAAAACTTAACCGGGTATTTTTTCGTTGTTATCACCATCTGACAGTAAGTTAATATTAAGCTATGAAGTTAGAGCAATTCATAACAAAGCTTTTTTATAGTTTAAGTAAACCATAACATTATAATATGATTTTTAGTGAGCTTCCGCTTTGTACAAACTTTTAAGTTATTGAGAGACATCTCAAAGATTTCATTCGGTAATCTTAATATATATAAATCTCCTGTCACGATGTTTGTCCGCGATGGACTCCTAAACTACTTAACCGATTTTAAATTAAATTGGCACACCGTGAGCAGTCTGCCCCAACTTAAGAGATAGGATAGCTTAGATCTTTAATTATAGTTGCAATTTTATTTTATTGCAAATTATTTGTCTATAATTAATTGACCCACACATGACACAACTAGTCACATGTTACATATATATATATATATATATACTTATGTTATATATATATATATATATATATATATACTACTATACTCATTTAAGGCTTAGCGATACTGAATACTTTAAAAACAAAATCAAACGCAGACGAAGTCGCGGGCCACAGCTAGTTTGTTATAAAATAATATACAATTGCCCTTGATTGAATTAGCAATTTTATGTTGCCTAGTAAACTGCACAACGATTTTATTTTTGCTTCTAATATTTATATTGTTACAGTCCATTTTCTTTTCATATTTTTATGGTCATAAATTCATCACCATTAAATAATAAAATTATAAAACAAGCAATGTGTCATCTTTTGTTTCAAACGAGTCTCATTGTAATATGGACCTTTGAAAAAGTTGATCGAAACTGCAACGTTTCCTACGCTACAGCAGTGGCGTACATATAGGGTATGCACAGGGTATGCAGATGATATGAAATGAAGATAAATACTTAAGGGTAGGCTTTTTATAACTCTTACAATGCCTATCCCTAGCCAGAGAGTCGCAGGTTCAAATCCTGTCGGTGCCGAAAATTTTTATATGCATTTTAAATTTATAAAATTAACTATGCACCGTTTTAACTTCTTTGAATTTATTCTGTAATGACTCTCTTGGGCCATTTTTATATTGCCGTGGTCGTGTGCTGCTATGCCTTGTACCCTACACTGTACACCTACACAACGCAATTTTCCGTATGCACGAATTATCTATCGGCCGCTGAACGCTCCGCGCCACAAATCCAAATTCGTATCTAATGATAGCGGAGCATCGAAGCGAGCCTTCATTTGCATTTACAATAACATATATATTGCTAGTTGTTACACATATATTATTCCTGTTATTTTAGTACCCAGTAGATAGTAGAGGGGTCTGTGACAGAGCTCTTCCAGGAATGTATTACCGCCATGTTTATTTCTGCTACCAAGCAGCATGTTCCGGTCTTTTCTAAGCAGTTCTTGCAGCGGCTCCCAGCGACCCGTTTGGTGTCATCTATCCACCTAGTTGGGGGCCAACCATCGCTGCGTTTACCTGTGCGGGGTCGCCAGCACTTTCGGCCTATCGTGTAACGGTGTTAGGTTACTTGAATATTACTTAAAGTAAAATCTAGATTAGCTATATGAAATAATACTAAATAATATGCAAATCAATAATCCCTTCAACGTTCGATAAAAACCGTCAGAGATTTGATTAGGCGATAACACGGCGCTGCCTTAAAAGCTGGAACGACTGGTGACTAAAGCGACGCGGGAAAAAAAAAGAAAAAGAAAAAAGATCGCGCGGAAAGCAACATCGGGCGTTTGGGATTTTAAAAGAGAAAATGAAAAAAAAGGTAAAGGATGTTACGAACAAGAATAATAACAAATATACTACGACAATACATACATCGCCATCCAGCCCCAAAGTAAGCGTAGCTTGTGTTATGGGTACTACGATGACTGATGAATATTTTTATGAATAATATACATAAATACTTATAACATACAGATAAACAACTAGACACTGAAAAACATTCATGTTCATCACACAAACATTTTCCAGTTGGGGGAATCGAACCCACGGCTTTGGACTCAGAAAGCCGCTGCCCGCTGCGCCCAACGGCAGTCATCGTCAAGTGTTATATTTTGAAATTATCCAGTTTATAAGTTAATTGAATCCGTAATATGAATGTAATGTATCTTTATAAGCAGCTTTACTAGAACGGGATCCCATAGGTACATTGCACCAAGAAAGTACTCAGAATAAACGAATCTAGCTGTTTTAACGTCTGTAAATTCATCTCATAAACAAGACGCATTGCTAATCTTCGCGATTTGGAGGTCGTTAGGATGAGATTGGCGCCGTGTGAACGGCCGATCTGATTCCATAACTGGCCAACGAATTTGAGATCAAGATGGCATGCACTACCGATGTACAATCGCGCAATTTACACACAATTCGATTGCCAATCAAATTGCTAATTAGATTATATCGATTGAAATAAACTTTTGGCTTAAGCAGAATGATATTAGATAGTCATAGTGAGTTTAAGTAGGTTAAAGTTATAGAACCTCTGGCTTGGAAATAGTAAACGATTTAATTTACGCAAATAAAACTAGGTATGTGGAATAGTGCTATGTCTCAGCTCTCTAAGTTATGGACAGATCGAAACATCTCGCGACGTACTAAAGTACATCTTCGCGATCTCTCTTTATGGAACTGACATATGGACTGTAACATAACCTGTTTAAAATATGAGTTACCTATTTATATTTTTTTATCTATATTTTTAACATTTTTTTCATAAGTAGGACTAAGAATAATTTCCAATTAGTAAATACATAATAATAATTACAAACTAACATTAATATTTCAAAAAAATATGAGCCGTCTAATTGTTAAATAATACTGTTGATGAATATATATATATATATATATATATATTTATAAATAAATAAATATACTACGACAATACACACATCGCCATCTAGCCCCAAAGTAAGCGTAGTTTGTGTTATGGGTACTTAGAGCCGCGTGGGGTTGCTAGTCCCCCATCGGGCGCATCCGGGATAGTGGAACGCCTTCCAGATATGGGGAATACCGGGGAAACCCGGAGCGAACCAAAACCAGCACGGGGTGGGGTGGGCGCTTCCGCACTGAGCGGAACCGGGGGCCGCGCGCACTGAGCGTGGGGCTGCGCGGAAGACAACCTCTATAAAAAACTACCCCTATCCCAAGGTCTGGCGCCTGCCGATAGGATAAGTGGCTGGTAGGAAACCAGTGCCAAGGGCGTCACAACGGGGGGTTTATGGGGGAAAAAAATATGACAAGTACGCCGGCCAAATTATCTACCCGGAAGGGTCCCGCTTGCGGGGAATCCCCAAGGGATTGTGCTGGACAGCCAGTGCATCGGCTCTGATGTATACGGGGGGGCCAACCAGCGTAAGGAGGAAGAGTTAGGATTGGTGGGGAAATTTTGGATGGATGTAGGAGAAGGGGGAAGGGAAGAGGAGCGGAAATGAAATGGCAGCGTCGGAATCCGACTGCTGCCTTATAACCGTTGAGAGCAGGCCCAGATCGGGATCTGGCTCTTTGGCGGTGTTTTCAGTGGACTGGAGTGAAGCGCCCACGCCTCAGTGAGGGCGATGATATGTCGACTGACGAGGAGAGGCCGGGGACACCAGTCCCTGTAAGAGATAGAGGGCGCCCACCTACCCATGGACGTTATGTCGGCTTTGGCAAGGCCAGGGAGACCCTTAGTATGGAGAAAAGAGCCGAAGCGAAAGCCCAGGCCAATAAAAAGGCGGAGGATGACCTCCTCAAGGAGGCCATCGTCGCCCGTTTTCGGCGGGAGGCGCGTAAAGAAGTGCTATCTCCAGTTGGGCAGCGAGTGGACGAGAAGATCGCAGCTCGGCTACAGGACCAGGTCTGGGAAGACTTGGACCTCATCAAAAAGGTGGCTACTAAGTCTGCCCACTTGAAGGGCACTTTCGTGCGTGACCTAAAAGATGCTGCGGTTTCTATCAAGGAACTGTGGAAGTCCTCGGGTCACGTACCATTTCGGAAGAGACGAGACACGGCGACTGCAGGCGGATAATTCTCGCCTGCAAGCTGAGATGGCCAGTCTACGCAGAGAGTTGGCCCAACTACGGCTATGGAGGGGGTGCGGAAACAGGGTTCTGCCCACTTTCCACCGGACAAGATCTCCTCAACACGTCAAAACTGGCCGCCCTGGGGTTACCCCAGCTTCACTGGAGGAGATTTGTCGTACGGTAATGGTCCAGGTCGGAGGAATGCTGAATGCCCGCCTGGCGTCACTAGAGGACAGACTCCTCCCGGAGAGGAAACTCCGGCGCACATATGCTGCCGCGGCTTCGGGATCTGCTCAAGCAACTGCAACTCCGTGACCAACCCGATCTGGACACAGAAGGCTCGCAGGGCAGGCACCCTCGGCACCACCTCAGCGCTCAGCTGGATCCACGTCGAGTCAGCAACGAGCACGGATGGCAGCAGACCCTTCCACTATCTCTTCCGCGGAAAAGAAGAAAAAGAAGAAGAAAAAACGGAGAAAGAAAGGTGGTCAAGAGCCAGGCCCACACCAGGGAAAGAGCCAGTCGATGGAATAGACGAGAGTAGAGTAGTACAATCTGAAGATATGGAGTGAACGGGCCACGATTCTCATGAATGGGGAGGTAATTCAGGAAGAAGGTTATAGTTTCTTGTCTTATGGACAGATTTTCATCCAGGAGTTCGGTCGGACATGATATCAGAATTTCGAAATCTAAGTGACGGCCTAAGATACTCAATGACTGCTCTTTCCATTTTTGCAATTTTTAGGTTACAGGTTAGTCACTCTTAAATTGGACTGCATCATCATTTACCACCAGGTGGGATTGCAGTCAAGGAGTAATTTGTACCTCGGAGATGGTACTGAATTTCTTGACACAGGACTCGAACCTTGGACCTTTTCATGAGTAAGCGACAACCTAGATCGAAGAAATAAACTAAAGCTAAAGAAGTTGATAAAATAAAAAGCAATTGGTATTCAAAGTTCTTTATTTCCATATCTATTTGAATCACAGTCTACAGTAAGTATTTATTGGATCACAATAATTGTTTAGTACATAGTTTATAATTTAAATAATAATAGGTCTCTAATATAGTTCATTATGTTTATTTAATACAGTATAAAATAGGCAGAATCGATACAGTTAGAGTGTCTTCACACGGACTTACAAAACGCGGCGTTCTCAAGTTAAGGTGTTTCATTTAAGACGGTGTGTCAAATGCAACACAAAATTAAGAAGAGTTTCAGTTTAGTAATGAAAATATAAAATAAATAAATACGTTATTCAGCTTAGCTTGATAAGAAAATGGCGTTGTTTCCATTCTAAATTTAAATTTAGTGTGAAATTTGTCTTCTCTCTTCTTTATAATATTAGGTGCCATGTAACTTATCTTCAATAATTTTTCTCACTCTGAAAGTATAGAGGCTTAAACTTGGCAAAACTATAGAAGAGCCTAATAGCGATTAATTTGACACTTATTTTTGCAATAAAACCATTCTAAAAGCTCATTTTTAGTGTGAATACACAAAAAACAGGCCAGAGCGTGTGAAATCTACCAATCAGTGTGGCGGACTACGGCTTAAACCCTTCTCATTCTGAGAAGAGACGCGTGTTCTGTAGTGGAACAAAATAAACGTCATTATTACGGTGGTAGAAGATAAAACCACCGATATCGATTAAAATGAACAAAAATATCGCCATTTTCTTAAAACCATCTTGACAGTTACAATACAAATACAAATAAATATTTTTTACAATCTGTTTCATACAATAATATAAATTCTTTGGAAAACACTTTATTCGGGCCAGCCGATGATTTATTTTCACCAATTTTTTTTGTACAGTTAAGTAAATATGTTATTTACTCAAAACCGCGGCGTGTCGCGTCGCATGTGAAGCGCCCTTACAGACTTCTAAGCTAAACTAGCAAAAGGAACTTTGTTTACTCGCTGCTTTTTATTTCATTATCCGCCTGCGCTTTTCGCCTGAAACAAAAAGAAAAAAAAATTATTTATTTTAATAAATTTTATTGAAAAAAAAAAAATTGGTTGTCTGTAAAGTCGGCTTACTGACGATAGTTGAAAGTGACAACGTCGTAAGAAAACACTGATGGAATGGTTGCATTTTTCAAAAGAAAATTTTAATTTTATTTGTTTGATAGAAGATATTATCGTTGCTATAAACAATTGACACCACATTCACTTTTCACTGCACTTCATCCTTGCCGAAAATATGTAAATGTATTATTGTATAGAAGCTGTCCACGCGGACGCATCGCTCACTCAAGTAGGAGAGAGACAAATGTCGAACGCGGAGGCCGACTGTGCCTCTTTGTCGCTCGCTCTCGCTTGCACTTCAAGCCTTGAATGGAACGCCTCAGAGCGAGGTAACGCCGCATACGTCATGTTTTTTCGTGCGTGCAGCCGGCTCCATCGAATTATAAGACGTTGTCACGTCAAAAAGTATTTCCACGAGGAAGGAAAATCAAGCTTAATTAGCTTTAATCCGCCAAAAGCAGTAAATGTTGACTTAACAATAGATTATTTCCTGTAATATAATTCATTCATTCATCATCCACCCATACCCGGCCCACTACATGGCACGGGCCACCTCTTAGAATGAGAAGGGTCTAGGCCGTAGTCCACCACGCTGGCCAAGTGCGGATTGGTGGACTTCACACGCCCTTGAGAACGTTATGGAGAACTCTCAGGCATGCAGGTTTCCTCACGATGTTTTCCTTCACCGTTTAAAGAAAGTTATATTCAAATTGCTCAAATTAAAAACGCGCATAACACCGAAAAGTCAGTGGTGCGTACCGGGGCTCGAACTCGGTCTCAACGAAAGGAAAGCCAAAGCCTTTCCCACCAGGCTATCGACGCAGATTATCGCAAACTAGCTGGTGCCAACGTCTACCTCCACCTTTATTATGGTTTTTTGCAAGTTCCGTGGGTAACCTTTGGCAGCCGATTGGCGCACTGGAAAATGTTTGTGTATATTATTATTATTTTTAACCCTTTAAACAACCCCCCCCCCCCCCCTCATAGTGGGAGGACACCCGCGCCCTGCAGTGGGCCGGTAATGGGTTGATATGATGATGATGATAAAGTATCAGGCCTATTCAGCGACTTCAATTATATCGATGGGTTTGTTGTATAAATATTTTAAATGTCGACAGTTTGTAAATTAAGTTATCTACGAATGAAAATAAGTGGAATAATACAAAAAAACCGGGGTCGTTTTAGTAGTCTCGGAAGTGTTCGCTTACTCTGTGGCCGGATAAATGAAGGTCTTGACCTCCGTGCTGCCGAACAGGTTGGCGGCTCGGCAGGTGTACTCGCCGACGTCGGCCCACCGCAGGGACGATATTACCAGGTCGCCCGAACGGAGCACCTGGGGACGAATAATATAGTATACTAGCGGACCCCAGCGCCATCTGTCGGGCTAATTTGTGAATCTAAACCATCCAGGGTGCCACCCAAACGTATACCAAAAAATTCATTCATATCGGTCAAGCCATCTAGGAGGAGTTCGGTGACATACACACGCACACAAGAAATATATATATAAAGATTTAGTATATTCGACAGTTATGTTAACAGTACGGTACGCTACCATTCTACCATCGCACTGCAAGGCACCTAACAACTAGTGGTAGGTAGAGTCACTACAACCATACGTACTTGACGTTTCAAAAGTGCTTATAAAGTAGGCCTACTTTATAAATAAATAAATAAATATACTACGACAATACACACATCGCCATCTAGCCCCAAAGTATGCGTAGCTTGTGTTATGGGTACTGAGATGACTGATGAATATTTTTGTGTTTAATATACATAAATAAATAGCAATATACATATAAACACCCAGACACTGAAAAACATTCATGCTCATCACACAAACATTATCCAGTAGTGGGAATCGAACCCACGGCCTTGGACTCAGAATGCTTGGTCGCTGCGAACTGCGCCAATCGGCCGACGAAATAAATAAATTTTGAAAACACCAACGCCTTAAGTTGATGGATGCATGGCACTTTGCAGGATACGTTCTTTGCCTGTTGATTCTATAAAAAAAAAAGTAATCGTTCCATACCTTCATCCTGGGATCGTCGTTGACGTCCTGTCCATCGCTGGTCTGCCAGGACACGCTGGGCCGCGGGTGCCCGCGCGCGCGGCAAGGCACCACGACGTCGCTGCCGATGGTGTCCACGAACATCTTGTAGGAGACCAGGATGCGTGGAGCCAGCGGCACCAGTTTGGACCGCTCGGAGCTTTCCGTGCTGCCATCTGTGGACGAATAGCGAATGTTTTTCTCTGCATGTAATAATTGACGGATAAAAATTCCATGATTCCATCGTATTCCATATGATGCACTACGAGGGAAAGATTTGTACCTCTGTTTAGAAGAGATCCCGCAGGTATACTCTATTTTCCCGGGACTTATCCTATCCGATTACAAAAGGGTAACTATTTTCCAAAATTTCATGAAGACTAGTGAAGTCTTTATTTATTCTTATCTAAGTATTTATTATCTAGTAAAGTTAATATTATCAGGTTTAATTTGAAATATTTATTGTGATGCATTTGTGGATATTAAGTTTTTGTATTAGTATTTAGTAACTACGGCCGATTGGCGCAGTTTGCAGCGAACCTGTTTTCTGAGCCCAAGGCCGTGGGTTCGATTCCCACTACTGGAAAATGTTTGTGTGATGAGCATCAATGTTTTTCAGTGTCTGGCTGTTTATATGTATTTTCTAAGTATTTATGTGTATAATTCATAAAAATATTCATCAGGCATCTTAGTACCCATAACACCAAGCTACGCTTACTTTGGGGCTAGATGGCGATGTGTGTATTGTCGTAGTATATTTATTTATTTATTTATTAACTTGTTTGTATGTATTTGACATTCGAACCACCTGCAGTTTTGTTCTCCTCTTTTTTTCCTTATTCTAAGGTGGCCTGGCAAAGATTGCTACTAAGCAATAAGGCCGCCTTTTGTATCCGGTTTCTATTCTTATGTTTCTGTTTTCTTGTTTAAATCTTTAGCTTTATGTGGTGTACAAATAAAGAGTGCGTAGAGGGTACGTTGCCGAAGATCTGTTTGGTGAGGAGTACGAAGATTGAACAAATTATAAATTACACCATACAGATTCTGCTGCTTTTCGCGGAGTATAGCGAATTAAGCTTAATTTTCATAATATCCTATGTCCATTTCCACGATGGAAGCTACATGTGTGCCAAATATCATCACTAAAGACAATTTCATACTCATATGTTTTTATATCGATAATTTTTTTTTTTATTTGTTTTTTTTTATATTACTATATTTTTATTAAAATATGCTGCCCGCGGCTATGTTCGCGTTTTTCCGGGATACTTCGAGCATTGTTTGTTTTCCTTGATAGTAAAGTTAACACGACTTAACAAGTTTTTGGCGTAGGTCAAGTAAACAAGGTTATTTGTCACTATAATAGAAAAGTTTCTGTGTTAGGAGAAGTAGGGCAAATATCGCGCAAGTCCCATAACTACGCGCCTTGGTTATGTTTTATGCGCCTGTACGGGGCGACTTGTTTACTTCCTTATGTGCACATTTGCGATGATAATTTACGTAGGCGTTTTATAAAACAAAGTTTTCGCTGTTTGTACGCCTAGATCTTTTAAACTACTCAATAGATTCTAATTTACTTTTCAGAAATTGTTTAACTGATTCAAGGGAAACGTTTACTTGTAGTAAACGTAAGTTACACGAGAGAAAAGCAAAGAAATTTAAAGATTTCTAACGTGATATCCTATCGTAGCAAACATATTTTTTGTGCGCTCTACAAATTTGGCTAAACCTTATGACATGGACAATGTATTACGGAGTTGTATTGTTGTACATTGGTATCCACATTGCAACCGTGCGAAGCCGGGACGTGTTGCTATTCTACAGACTAGCAAATACTACTGAGTGGATATAACTGAAATTTGGATTGGAGATACCTTTAATAAATAAACGTTGCCTACTTTTTAGGATATAATATCTTTATTTGCAAAATACAGTAAACATAGTTTTAAAAGCTTTTACATATTAAAACAATACACATATCGCCATCTAGCCCCAAAGTAAGCGTAACTTGTGTCATGGGCACTAAGATCACTGAGGATTTTTTATCAATAATATACATAAATAATAAGTATATAATAATAAAAATATAGATAAACACCCAGACACTGAAAAACATTCATGTTCATCACACAAACATTTCCCCAGTTGTGGGAATCCAACTCTTTCTCAGTCTTTGACTCAGAAAGCAAGGTCGCTGCCAACTGTCCATAACTAACTACGAAAGGTATAGTAAGGGAACTCACCGGTGCGGTAGACCAGGGTGGAGGCACGGGCACTGTGCACGCCCGCCACTGCGAGGCAAGTGTAGTGCGCGGGCTCTTCCGTACGTGACACCAGAAGGGTCGAAGAGATCCGCGCCACCGACGACGGGTTGGTGGGTATCACCTCACTGGACTCTTTGTCGTACTGGAAATAGACAGGTGGGTTCAAAACAAAGTGAAGTCGTTTACACCATTGGTTGCTTGCATGCAGTGGTGTTATTTAAGATTCAGCGCCGGTAGAGTGGCCGCCCCATTATTTAACGAAATAAAGAAATAATAAAATTAGCAAATACTGCATTTAAAGCGGTGATATTCCAGTGGGTAGGACTTTGACTTCACTTTCGAGGGCCCGAGTTCAAATCCCCGCACGCACCTCTAACCTTTTTAAACATACGTTTTAGGCAATTAACTTATCGCGAAAAAACCTGCATGCATTAAAGTTCTCTACAATGTTCTCAAAGGTGCGTGAATTCCACCAATCCACAATGGGCAAGCGTGGTGGACTACGGCCTTAACCCCTTCTCGTTGGGAGTAAACCCGTGCCCTGTATGGGCCGGTAATGTGTTGGGTGCAACACCATTTCTCCAATATTAGAAGTGCTTCGTCCGTTGTCCTATTCGCATTTATACAACCCCTATTTCCCCACTAGTGTTATAAATGCTATAGCGTGGAAAAATTCAAATTCAAACCAAAAAATAAAATTCAAATATTCTATATTCATAAAGGCCAATCACAGGCACTTATGTAGCGTTCATACATATATTTTAACATTTAACTCTTCGTTTGCCAACTTAAACGTAAAGCTACGAGGGTTCCAAACGCGCCCTGGTCTAAGAAGAGCCCACAACAAACTTAGCCGGGCAAGAAAAGAGGTTATATACGGGAACGATTAAATTTTCCAGTTTAAAAAGTACATTTACTCTAGCTTCTGCTTGCGCCGCCCCTCGCAACTTGCCATCCCGGGAAATGGCCCTGTTGGACCTAGAGTAAATACGCCCATGTCTGCACAGTTCGAATAGGCAGGAGACAAAAATTATATCCCCAAATTATACCCCTTTATACGTGTCCTAAATTAGCGTGTCCACTTGTCAAAGCAACTGAGAATAGTCCCAAGGTTACCCCCGTTTATTGTGCGTTTATTATTTCCACTTGGGCGTCAATGCTAAGAAAGTTGGGAGAAGATAAAGTTTTATCCTTTCCTCAGGGAGAATTCTATGTCGTGTCGTGCTGGAATATATGGTTATGTAGCGTTACGACTGTCAAATTGTAAACGGTGCATTTGCTAGTATTTTGTTTGTGTACTCTTTGAACAACAAAAGTAGGTCCATATATTCATCAAAGGAATTTCTATAGAACCACTTATTGAGAAAAAAAACGCTAGCAGTGAGGGTTTTGGCTTATACCTGTGTGAGAGGCCCGGGTTTGACTCCACGTCGGGTTAAATTGGAAATTTATAAATCTGACATTTCCCTGTTTTGGTCTGCTGGGAGGCCTCGGCTGTGGCTAGTTACTGTTTTATCGATAACGCCGACGGTTGGGTTTGACATAAATGCCTACAAGGTTAGCCCACTGCCATTTTAGACTGCATCGCCGCTATCATCAGTTGAGATTGCAGTAACAAGGGCTTACCTATGGTAAAACAATTATCTTTCGCCTTCTTTCTAAGTTTGTAGAAAAAACGTTGAAAGTTTTATTATAATGCATTCCCTATTTAAATAAAGTGTATTTAAATATCTCAAAAAAATTATTTCTACATAATTGAAGAAATGGATATGATAAACATAATTAAATTGGGAGTACTAATAGACTCATTATTGGACAACCAAGTTTCACTCCACATTAAAATTTTAGCCTTTTGTACAATTATCAATTTAATCACCGGAATGAGCCCGCAGACTTTGACAAATAAAAGTGTACACTGTCAAACCGTATAGCTAACTTCATGGTGTCGGTTTTTGATGACGGTGTGCGCGCGCATCGTAAAAATTTACTTTCATCATTTTTCCATAACGCGCCAAAAGAAGTATAACTTCATGCAACTTTGTCAGGTGGGACTGCTGGATACGGTTTGCACGCTAGTTTGTTTGGTTTTTGAAATGCCCTACCTCATACACCGGCGCGTCGTTCTTGAACCAATGCACGGAGGGTGCTGGCTCAGCCACCGCTTCGCAGGTCAGCTCCAGGGTGGTGCCAGGTCGGTGCGCTATGCTGGCTGCGGGTCCTCGGATCAGCTTTATGAACGGCTTTGTCCTCCTCGTTGGCACTGCTGGAAGGAGACAAATAGTTGCGGTATCGCGATAGTTTCCAGGGGGAAGGAGTTGTATGATAATTGATTTCAAGTATTATTCCTAAATATAATTCCAATAAGAAAATAAGTACATAATAATAATTACAAACTAACGTTAATATTTATAAAAAATATAAGCCGTCTAACTGTTGACTTATGGGCATGGTACCCAAAATGCTGGCGCTATTGCCCCTTTGAATTGCCAGACTTAGCCGTTGTGCTAAATAAGCGTCAGCTCTTGTCGTCAAGACCAATTTTTGGGACACGATGTTAAAAAAATTTGGGGGAAGGTAAATTGGTTTGATGCTCTATTTTTTATTCTAAGCTTCCGAAAATCAGAATTAAAATATCCCTAGTATTTCCTCACTCTAAAGTCAAAGCTAAACAAAAAAAAAATTAAGTAAAGCAAATTTGAAACGCCAAGTTTAGTCTGTCTATTTGTAGTGACTCTACCATCGGTTTGTAGGGTAGATTCTAATAAGAAGATAAAACACATAAAACTAAACATCATCTAAAGATCGGAGACTGTTTCCAAGAAACCTCCTAACTAAGAAATTGATCATTTGTACAGCAACCAGGTTATAAAAGCACATATAACTCCGAGGAGTTAGAGGTGCGTGCAAGCTATCGAATTCGGCTTCTCCGATAGTCTAGTCTAGTCTAGTCTAGATAGTCTTACTCAGTAGGCTTCTAGGCTCTACCAGCGCTTGCTTGCATCTCACTTATGCATTGGTATGTCCAAAATTACCAACTGAATTATGTTGTAAAAGCGTATACTCAACCTCACAATGGGTTTCTGAACCTTTCGCAGACGAACTGGGAATTATCGGGCCGTGCTCCAAAAATAGGAGTAAGATACTAAAAAGTTGCATTTTAAAATTGGAATCAGAAGTGGGATAGCAAGAAGTAGTATTTCACCGTCTCTCTTTTGGAATCAGAAGTTAAATTTCAAGCAGTTGCGTCTCACACCATTGGGATCAGAAGTAGGACATCAAGAAGTAGTATTTAACCATAGTAATCAGAAGGGTATATCAAGAAGTTGCATCTCACCATTGGAATCAAAAGTGGATATCAAGAGGTATCTAATGGAATCAGATAAATTTTTTGAAGTGATAACTGACGGACTAAGACGATGGACCTGCTGGTAAGTGGATAACCAGCAATAATAACCAAGGCAACACTAAGCAGTTTTATAAGCTTTCCTTCGCAGTGCAGGCTATCGGTTTGTGGAATGCTCTCCCAACGAACATACGACAGGCAAAATCGCTTGATGTTTAAAAATGCAGTTAAATCTTATTATCTTGCGCAATAAGACGACTGGTTTTTATTTCTTTCCATCTATTCATTAATATAATTATATCATAATATATATTAGTTTATTATTTTTATATATATTTTATTTTATGTTTTTATTTGTGTACATTTTGTTTACGTATTCGTGTGTAGTTATTTGAATGTAGGTTTATAATAATTTCACACCACCTATTTGTTATCGCTCTTGTTGTCCTGATCCTAATTTACTTTTAAGCGATAAGGCCGCCTTTTGTATTCTACTCTTCTTTGTGTTTCTCTCTATTCGTCCTTTATTTTCCTAACTGTGTAGTGGTGTACAAATAAAGAGTTTAAATAAAATAAATAAATAAATAGGGCATGCCTGTATTCACACCGGAAACCACGCCCAATGTTGCTTTGCGGCAGAAGTATGGCTGCAGTTAGGGTTTCAGACGGTAGGGAATTGGCGGGATTCTGCCGAATTTTTGTATGTCCTCCCGACTCCCGACAAAGCCAATAATCTCCCGAAAAAACAAGTTCGATAATTTTAAATTCATATTTTCGTTTAACGAAACTTGCAAACAACACACAAAAATAAATTACAGCAAATACTTATGGCAAGAACAAAAACAATAAACGTGCTCATTCGGTTCTTATCTTATGTGTCACAAATACCGACTATGTTTTTTTTTCTTATATCTACAGTGCAATGCAAAAATGTGTTTGTTTACTTAATATATTATGTATAATTAATGTTATTAACTTATTTTTTTATTTCTCCCGACCAAAGCCCTGAAATCCCGAAAAATCGGTTGTTTGCACTTAAACCCACCATTCACCTTGGCTCTGGCGTCGCGTACTCGGGTCTTCACTCCACAGGTTGAAATATAAAACAAACTTCTTTTTTTTGCACTGACTTTATTTGATTATTGAACTTGAACTGAAGAGGCGACCCAATGACCATATAAAATGCACTGGGACAAACGATAGCGCGAGCTTATTAATTAATAACGTTCACCAACGCCATCTAGGGAAAGCTTTGTAGAACTGTGGTATTAAACATCGGTTATTGAGCCCGATAACAGGAAGAGTCGAACTGGCAACCCTGGCTGCAGTACTTCCCCGGACGAGCTGTGTCACAAAATGCTCTTATATTAAGAAATTGCGTCTTACCATTGGTATCAATGTGGTTGTCTATATCCAACAACTTCATATGCCTGCTGACGACGGCCGCCCTTCCGCCCACCACCGCCGCTGCGGCCAGTATCAGAACCAAACAGTACATCGCTGTCGATGCCACTCCACTGGTCACACGTACTTGCTAGACTTTGTACGGGTTGAGATTCTTGTAACCGGTATCCTGGAACAAAGGAATTGTGTTAAGTAAGTTATAGTTTCTACAAGTTAGACCTTGACTGCAATCTAACGTGCAGTCTAAGGTGGTAGCGGGCTAACCTGTTAGGGAGTAAGGTAGTCATACCCCTAATAGGTGTCTACGTGATATCGCACCGGAACACTAAATCGCTTAGCAGCACGTCTTTGTCGGTAGGGTGGTAACTAGCCACGACCAAAGCCTGCCAGACCAGATCAGAGTAAATTCAGAAATTATAAATTCGATTCGGGGGGCGAGTTCGAATCCCAGCGCGCACCGCTAATTTTTAGTCTCTAAGTTACGTGCGCTTGAAATAATTAAAATATCACGGTGAAGGGAAACATCGTGAGGAAACCTGCATGCCTGAGAGTTCTCCATAATGTTCTCAAAGGTGTGTGGAGTCCACCACTGAATTCAGACACGATAACTTTACGATGTAGATTTCTTCATCGCTACAAAAGAAGTATAACTTCAATAATGTAAATGAAGTGTTTTTCACTTAGGTCTTCTTATACTTCGGAGAACAGGTTAAACGGTCGGTGCCGGATTTTGTCGCTAACATGTGATTGCTATAGTTTATGTCCGCAAAGTCGCATTGGTGCAGCGTTGTGGGATCAAGATGTAAATCCCATACTCCCATCAGCACAGCTAGCATGGACAGGAGAAAATATCCACGGAAAAGGATAAAAATATATCTTCTCGCACAGCTTTATCAACTCTCAAGCACTGGCGTGGAAGTAATATCCAAATAATATATGATTAACTAGCTTTTGCCCGCGGCTTCGCTCACGTTAAGTAAAATTTTTGATGTGGTAAATTTTAACTACAAGGGCTTAAAAAAATGTGTTGCTGCTAATAGAAAAATATACGTACGTTAATTACTTAAAAAATCAGAAACTCTCATATAATTTTTCATCCCCTATATCCGCCTTTTGAGTTGGAATTTTTAAAATATGTGAAAAACTTATTTCTTTATTTTCAATCGAAAACGTAAAATCAAAGTTTCATGGAATTTACTTGAAAAATGAATTGATAAATGAAGGATTTTATACAAACTTTTATTCCCCATTTTACCCACTTAGGGTTGGAATTTTCAAAAATCCTTTCTTAGCGGATTCCTACATTGTAATAACTATCTGTGTGCAAAATTTTAGCCCGATCCGTCAAGTATTTAGAGCTGTACGTTGATAGATCAGTCAGTCAGTCAGTCAGTCAGTCACCTTTACCTTTTATATATATAAAGATAATAAACGGGGGTTGACTTCGCTTATTCCATGTTTACACACGTTCACAAGGTATATAATGAACGTGTAGACACGTTCATTATATACCTTGTCAGGGGATATAATTTTCGTCCCTTGCCCGTACTAGCCCTGCAGACAGTAGGACTGTAGGAACTAAAGCTAGCTTGCTTTTTTTTTAATTCCCTCGTGATAATAAACTTACGATAAACCCGTACCCCTAATTGGTTTTAACGCGAATCGCTTAGGGGGACGTCTTCGTCGGTAGGGTGCTATTCGGTAACTAGCCTTGACTAAAGTCTTCTATCAGACTCGATTGGCGCTTAAACATAAAAACTAGCCTTGATAAATAATACCATATTAAATTATAAAGTAGATTTTTTTTTTTATAAAAACCCAAGATTGCAGAGCCCTCTGGTTGTTTATTAATAATTAATATGATAATTTCACAACAGTAATAATAACCCTACAAAGTTTTTCTAAAATGGAAGGAAAGTTTTTTTCTATTATTAACAATAGGGTAAAGGGACGCTTCACTGTAAGACAGCGCTGGCATTGCATCATCTTTTTTTACGTTTACGTTGATGTAGAGCGTAAATACGTAAGGCGTTATAACGAGTTATTTAATAAAAATAACCATTTAAATCGTTATTGCACTGTTAAAAAAATGATTGAAATTAAAAATAACAAATACAAACACAAAAGCAATCAATCTATTCAAAAATAAAAGATTAAAAAAATAACTAGTTAGTTACCTTTAAAATCAACCGCGAAGGTTTTATTTCACGCGCGAAAACCTCCTTACAAACGTACACTAAGCAGTAAAATTTTTAAAAAAATATAACAAAATATCACTGTCTGTACTAAACGGCCACAATTTTTAATTGCAATACAAACGACGAAATTATTATTAACACAGTCTTTAAATTTCTAAACGTTGATAGAGGAAAAAAAATATAAGATCGTTCTAAATTTTAAAATCGATCGCACGTTTTAATTTAGGCGCTCTCACAGGAGCATTGGTAGGGACTAAATGAGCGGCAACTACCGCGGCATATATATAGGCGTTCGGACTTCTTGAATTCCAAATTGAAAAATGCACGCACCGAACGCTATTACGACACGGGGACGATACGTTATGTCGTATTGTATTATCATAAGTCTACACTGTATTTCTTTTTTATCTGTCTTTTACAGTAAACTAAACAATCTTTCTGATACTTTTTAGTGTGCAGTTTGATTAAAAAATAGGAATAAAATTGTGTTAATGTTGTTACTTAAATAAATAAATTTCGAAACAAAAAGTTTTTTTTTGTACGTGTACGAGTCTTTTTATAAAATATTATTATGCATGCATAAGTTATGAAAATATTGTTTCCAATAGAGACAATTAAGAGAAAATGCAAAAACTAATCGTTATCATAAGCATGCATTCTCTAATCAATTTTTTTTTATGATATGAAAAGTACTAAAATGTTGCGTAAGAAATATTTAAAAGTAGAATCTAGGTTTGTTTTCTGTTGCTTTACTCCTTCGATAGATGGCGTTAGTTGTTCATTTGTTAATGCATTTTTAGCTACGTATGCAAAAATAGGTGTGCTAAAAGTTTGACCTATTTGTGAACCTCTTTTTTGCGTTACATTGTAAGCAGGTTATATTAGATAAGTTTTTTGAAGCGGGCGCTGAAATTATGTTTTTCTTACCACATAACACGTTTACTGAAACCTATTTGGTGTATTTCAATAATGAACGGGTGTAAGCTTCTCCTATTCCATTTTCCCGTGATTTAGCAGGTGGACACGTTAATAATATCCCCTTTCAGGGTATATAATCGGGGGATATAATTTTGGTCCCATCTGTGCTAGCCCTGCTGTAGGAATAGCTTGCGCTTTGTACGTCAATGATAACTATAAAAAATCTGCGGCATAGTTTACTGTGTACATTATACACTGATGGTTATCAAGATATGGTTAACAAGTTATCGAGAAAAAAAAAAAAATGACCCGGCTAAGTTTGTTGTGGGTTCTTCATAGACCAGGGCGCGTTTGGAACCCTCGTAGCTTTAGGTTTAAGTTGGCGAACGAAGTTATCACCATCCCCTTACAATTATGTAAACATATATGTATGTACGCTTCATACGTGCCTGTGATAGGCCTACGTGAATAAAGAATTTTTGAATTTCGTTTTTTTTTTTTCGTATGAAGTTTTTTTTTCATATTTTTAATTGGCTGATCGAGCATGTGGCTCACCGTATGGTAAGTGGAAAATAATGGCACATAAACAGAGCGACAGTTCTCAGGGTCACAAGGAACACGGCCTGTAACTTGCCGCATCAACCAGTGGTGTAAGTTTTAAACCTCATCTGCCTGCAATTACACCGGCATCCACGCCCTTCAGACCGGAACACAGCATCTCTGTCTCGGTATCGAGCTCTGTCACAAAAAGCTCTGCCTACTACTTCTATTTAGACATTGAACACGAATTTTCAATTAATGTTTCTATTGGATAGAAGCAGGCGTTACTTTGCGGAAATCCATGATATATTATCAAAATTAAGCTTAATTTGCTATACTCCGCGAAAAGCAGGAGAATCTGTGTGGTGTAATTTATAATTTCTTCAATCCTTATACTCCACACCAAACAGATCTTCGGCAATATACCCTCTACGCACGTTTCGCTCCGAAACCGGAGCATCCTCAGGAGATGTTGACTTTACAATGAATGATTGTTAAGTCAACATCTCCTGACTATCTCATCTAACAATGAATTACCAACCGGAATCAACAATTACCCCGGAATTACCAACAAAGACGTGCTGCCAAACGATTTAGGGTTCCTGTACGGTTTCGCGTGGATACAAATTAGGGTTTTGTATAAATAACTGCCTCTACTTATACCCCGTCCCCAACGTCGAGCTTAGGCGGAGACGTCCGAAGCATGTCCTTGACGACCCTGACGATCAAATAACTACTGACAATGTGTCCCAACACACACACAGCCAACACAGCGTCTTCGCCGGCGAAGACGAATGCCCCAATTTCGGACCGTCATCTGGACGTGGACCCTTATCATGGTCTTCGGACAATATATAGGCCAAAAGTCCACCAACAGTCACATTAACGTAGAACCGAGCTCCGAGGAGGCCCCTCGGGTCGACGTCCCCCCTTCCTCCCCGATGTCGTCGAGCCCCGGGGCTCTTCAATTCAATTCTTATGATTTTTCATGGCATTAAAGTAGAACATTGACTTCTGGCATTTAGAAATTTGGAAGCAGCTTGTCATATTAAGTACCTGTTCAAGTAAATACATATTTTTTCTGCTACATAAACGAGTACAATTATTGATTAAATAGATACCGCCGCCGCACCGCGCTGTTAACATTCGATATAAGCTCCTTTTAAACCATTTTTTTTTTTTAAATAATTTTTTTACCAATGAATATCAGGACTTTAGACAGATTAACAGATTCACGGTAGTAAGACTGTTGTATGGATCGCTGTATTAGCATGGATCAGGCACTGCGTCACTGCCGCATCGTGTATACAGGCTCTTATGCTTCAGAGAGCAAGGAGAAACGAGAACAATTATTGATTAAATAGATACCGCAACGCGCTGTTAACATTCAATATAAGCTCTTTTTAAACCAATTTTTTTTTAAATTATTTTTACCAATGAATATTAGAACTTTGTACAGATTAACTAGTTCACTGTAGTAAGACTATTCTATGGATCGCCGTAGTAGTATCGATCAGGCACGGCGTCACTGCCGCATCGTGTATACAGGCCGTTATGCTTCAGAGCTTGAAATATAAAAGCTGCGTTCGGAGAGGATGCGACCCGATGTCGTCGAGCCCTGGGGCTCTTCCCATGACGAGCTTTCGCGCTCGCCCCACTCCCCCGGTGACGCCGTAGCAAACCCTCAGGTGGTTATCGGCAAGTGTCCTTCCGAAAAATGAAAAAAAAAAATGGATGCGACCAACGACTGCGTGTTTAAACTTGTACATTCATTATTGTGATATCCTGAGGGAGTCCTGAAGATTTTAAGTTTCCACGCAATAGTAAAACTGGTAGCTCTCATATCTATGAACGATAAGATAAGAGCGATATCAGTTCGATTTCCGTTTTGGATTTTTTTTTCCTCTACAAGTAACAAGTCAGGTAAGTGATGATGCAGTCTAATATGGTATTGGGTTAACCTGTTAGGGGTATGGCAGATATATCAGACCCCTAATCGGTCTTATATGGAAACGTTAAATCTTGCCGGTAGAGCCGATAGGGTTTTATATGTAAAACAAATTCGGTTCTTCACCAAACAGACTTCGGCGATGTACCCTCTACGCTCGTTTCGGTCCGAAACCGGAGCATCCTCAGGAGATGTTGACTTAACAATAATTAATTGTGTGGAGTATAAGGATTGAATAAATTATAACTTACACCATACAGATTCCCCTGCTGTTCGCGAAGTATAGCAATTTAAGCTCAATTTTCATAATATATTATGGATTTTCGCAAAGTAATGCCTGCTTCTATCCAATACATAAAAATTTGCATATTGGTTTGCATTTAGACGCGAGCTTTGCTAGTTATATTTATCTTTATGTTGTTTTACTCTTTCTTTTACAATTCATTCATTCATTCAATTGTTATCGGTCACAACTTGAATGGCAATGATAAAGTAGGCTTCAATACTATTATTTTCATTTATTCCATAGTGAAAAGGCAAAGGTATATCACCGTGCAGCCATCCATGTCTTCAGTGTTAATGCTATTATGATAACCCCTGTTTTCAGTTTTTTTGTTAACAGTCAGTGAGCTAACGAAAGTAACATATTAAAAGTAATGAATATAATTTATAGAAATATCGTGAAAACTGTATGAAAATATAAAAGAAAAGCTAAAGAATTAGTGTGGCCATTCAAAGGGGTAATGCTGCCAGCATCTTAGGCACTATGCCTCTCTGTGGTGGTCTCGAAGAAGTTTTCGATTTTATTTATTTTAATTTAAGAACAGGTTATTTTTGTTTATTTTCTTAAATCTTGAATATGTATTTTTTATAAACTTTTAGTAGTGTTTTTTATTTTTCTTTTATAATTTCACTGTTGAAAATTAAAAAAAAAGTATAAAAATATCATAATAATAATATATGTAAAATCCGCCACATAAATGTTGGATATTTACCCACTTTATAAAATTACTGTAACACTTGGCTTTTGGTTAAAAAAATAAGAAAAAACTGTTTTCAAATTTTTGAGTTTGATTATTATAACCAAAAAAAATTATTTGGGCTTTCGGTAAAAGATGAGGCAGTAAAGCTGAAATTTCGGGATAGTTACGGGATAAACGTTTGCATAAAAAAAAAATTTAAGTTCATCATCTTAGCGATAAAACTGCTCGCATGTCGACCACACAGCATCTAGTAACAATGTTAAGGGCCCACAAAAGCGAGGGCCGATCTGAAATAAGCACAATTTATTATTTTTCGTGTCTTCTTTATCTTCTCCAGACCTTCAGCAGATGGCATGCTGGTAAGTGAAAAACCGTCGCATATAAACAGAGCAACACTTCGCAGGGCATGCTAGCAACACGTCCAGCAACGTGCCGCTCTGTGTCCAGCGGCGTGCACTTCATACATGCACAAAAGCACTGCATACCCTAAAATTGATACATATCTCGTATAGCGATTTTCCTGCCGTATGCATACCCTGGTAAGAAACCAAGTGCACGCAACTGCCTGTGTGCATCAACCAGAGTAATAGGTGTTAAGTAAATTTCGGAGAGTGTGCTAAGGAGCTATTAGATTTGGTTAAACCATCTCCATTCTACCATCGAACCGCGAGGCACCGAAAGAATCTGCACCGTTACTTTGTTGAAAAAATAAACAACGTACGCGTTTTGCTTCTTCCTTTCTGATCCGCACCGCAAAGGCCTGGAATGCCCTCCCATCTTCCGTCTTCCCCGATACCTATAATCTGGGTACCTTCAAATCAAGAGTGAATAGGCATCTTCTAGGCAAGCGCTCCATCTTAGACTGCATCATCACAGACCAGCAGTTGAGATTGCAGTCAAGAGTTAACGTTTAGTGGAATAAAGATAAATATAAAAAAACCTCTTAATCTGCGGTTTGCCAAAGCTACGTCTTGTGAGTGACTCCCGTGTGAGTTCACTATTCGTGGAGCTATAGTCCCATTAATTTCCACTTCAGCTTCACAGTTCTTTAGCTACGAGTATGTCGGTAGCTCTGGTTCTTTTACTTATTTGTTTTTTCTCAACTTCTCTCTCTCTCTCTCCGTCGTGTTCCTCATTGCTGAGGGTCGTGTCCCCTTCCAATTACAAACTTTTGGACGATTTTGTGCCATTTGACTGTGCAGTATGCACTTTGGTGTCGGGAGCAGTGCGGATTTGATCCGACCAACGAATCGGGCTACGTCCTCGAGGTCTCTTTCCTTCCACTTTACCAGTGACCACTATATTTTCAAGATTGTGTCCATCTCCTCAGGCAATGTGACCGAAGTACTCGAGAATCCTCTTAAGTCAGGTGGTTGATAGCCTTCTTGTAATTTTAAGCTGTCTCAATATCGATGCGTTGGTCCTGTGTGCCGTCCACGGGATTCGCAGCATTCTCCTCCAGCACCACATCTCGGAAGCGTCTGTACGTTGTCTATCTGGTCTTTAATGGTCCATGTCTCAGCTGTATACGTTAATATAGGAAAAATAAGTGCGCGGACTAGACGCACTTTTGCAATTTTTGTAGTTTTTTTAGTTTGTTTTCTCAACTTATCCCCGATTTAATCAAGTAGAGATACTGAGAGCAAATTTCTCTACATCGTCCTTTGAGTGACTCAGTGTTTTCGTATTAGACCCATAGGTATGAAGTGGGAGAGATCACTGGTATGCCCAGCGGTACCTCTTTATTGAAAACGATGACAAGGCCCAGGCGGGCCCTTAAAAGGAATTCGCGCCGATTGATTGGTTGGCAACGACGCTCGATTAGTTGTCAACGGTCAAGCGCAATACCAATTGGTAATTTATCAGCGTTGCATCGCTTTACTCCTTTTGCACTTCCGAGTGCGATTGCTAACTGAACATATTGTTAGGGTACGTTTACACTAGACTCCTCTACCTGCAACCACATTCAGATCTACACAAAGTTTGGGCAGCATTAAACACATATTATAACCTCTATAGTAAAAAATAATTATTTAAATCGGTTATAATTTGTCGGAGTTACGGTGTAAAATCGTCAAACACTTTCATTCCCTCTTCCAAAGGAACCGAGCTTAATATCGGGATAAAAAGTATCATATATTACTTCTAACACTTCCAAGAATATGTGTACAAAGTTTCGTGAGGATCGGTTAAGTAATTTTTAACAAACTTACATTGACATTTATAATATAAGTAGGGATAGGGATAGGGATTAGGCTTAACACGAGTGGTTTGACACCTGGTGGCATTTTATAGGACGTTTTCCTTCTATATCCTGCGAAATGTTGCCCTGCTTGCGATGGTTTCCAACTCCACTTGGTCCACCAATCCTAACTATAAAATAGTGTTTGTCAGTTACGATACTGTATTATCAGCATGTAAGTCGGCTTAACCTCATTTTGCAAGCATAACCCTTAGTCAGAGTGTAGCGTTCAAATGACCGTCTTTGTCGGTGTATCAGCATTCAAAACAATCGACAAAGGAAAAAAAGATTGGTTGTTCATGTTTTTTTGATGTATAATAAAACTATTCATAATTATTAAATAAAAGAATCGTCAGCCGGTTCAGAAAAAAACGTTGAAAGGCTGTTGGTTGTCAAAAATAAAACAACAAGGAAATAACGGAAACTTCGATCAATATGATTTATAATAATAATAATAACGTTTAATTTAGATAAAAATCCATAGCTACAACAATAAGAATCATCTTATTTACTATATTCTAAACTAAAATTGGTCAAACCTATAAATAATAAAAAATTAGGAATCTCCTCCCGTGTGTACCAACCCAGTGCTCTCTTATTGGATTATTTCCTGATCCTGTGAAATTCGTGCCACAACATACAGAATACAGTCATTATTATATGCAGTCCAAAAACAATGAACACGCCCCGCGCGCGGAAAGTTACTAGCTCACAAACTTTCTCCTATTTCCCCATTTTATGGTAAACGTTTAGAGCATTAGAGGTAAAATAATTACCGGCAGCTACTGGTATGAAGTGGCTGACCGTCTGTTCGAGAAACATTACTAAAGTGGAGTGGTTTTTGACGATGATTCCTATCATCAAACCCAAAAGTGGGCTGGTAATCCCACTACAGGGCACGGGTCTCCTGCCACAATGAGAAGGGCTTAAGGCCGTTGAAAATACTTTTACCAATAAGTCAAACCAACCCATTACCGGCCCAGACACGGACAACGGATCTCCTCCCACAATGAAAGGGGTTAGTCCACAATGCTGGCCCAATGCGGATTGGTGGACTTCACAAACCTTTGAGAACATTATGGAGAACTCTCAGGCATGCAGGTTTCCTCACGATGTTTTCCTTCACCGTCGAAGCCAGTGCTATTTTTATTCCTCAAAAAACGGACATAACTAAGAAAAGTTAAAGGTGCGGATTCGAACTCGGTTCCCGTAAGTGAAGTCGAAGTCCTACCCTCTGTTCTATCACAGCTCCCTACGTAACTATTACTATAATTATATTAAAAAATAACCCCATAAACATCGCGTATATTGTCAATAATATACACTGTGTGCGGGCAGCCAAAGGAATAGCCGAAAGAAATCATAAAAAAAATGAATTGCCACGAATATATTAACATCGCCAAAGAAAAAGGAATTCACGAAGAATTAATGGACGTTGAATACGTTCTAGAAGCGTACGAAGGCATTATCATAAACATTGTAATAGATACAGGTCAAACCGCAAGATGCGCAGGCGCTGGAAACCAAACATTTGCAAAGGTAAATAAACTTCGCAATTTGTTATTACTCTTTTAATTTAAATTGGAATAAGGAATCGAGGCAGACGTCAGATTTTCTGTTAGATATAATGTATGTTTTTTAGCTCTAAATTCATAGCTAATTAATTAATTGATTGTGAGATGGTGATAACAAAAAAAATACCCGGCTTAGTACGCGGCGTTGTCCACCACGCTGGCCCAGTGTGGTTTGGTGGACTTCATACACTCTTGAGATCTTTATGTAGAACGCTCATGCAGTGCAGGTTTCGTCACGATGTTTTCCTTCATCGTTGAAGTGATATTTTAATTGCTAAAAACGCACATAACTTAGAAAAGTTAGAGGTGCGTGCCGGGATTCGAACTCGCCCCCTCGAAAGTGAACTCGAAGTCCTACCCACTGGGCTATCACCGCTGCTAAAAGCTCAACTACTTCTAAAGAGAGTCATTAAGAGATAAATTTAAAGAAGTTAAAATAATGACGGTTAAAATTTAACTAGATATGCCCTGCGGCTTTGCCCGCGTAAATTTCGAATGCAGCGTACTGCTACATCGTCTACACCATAGTCATACATGAGATTTTTGACAAACATTTTTTTATCATTCGTAATAAATATATATTTTTTATAAAAAGTATCACAAGTAAAAAAAAAACAGTATTATTATTCGCCAATAGATGTCAGGAAATCATATTTTTCAGTTTAAATTGGGACTACCCAAACGCCACCTTTTTGTTATTTTTCTAAAATGTCATTTGTCATTTTCTAAAAATGAATCCTAGCTAGATCGATTTATCGCCCCCGAAACCCCCTGTATATTAAATTTCATGAAAATCATTGGAGATTCCAATTATATATATACAAGAATTGCTCGTTTAAAGATATAAGATTTGTGTCCATATTATAAAATTTAAAAAGCAAATATACTGTAACAAGTATATATATATTAGAAGCAAGAATAAACTCGTTGTGCAGTTTACTATAATACATTAAATTGTTAATTCATTCAAGGGCAATTGTATATTATAATATACCAAATTATTTAATTAAATCTTTGAGATGTCTCTCAATAAGTTCAAAGCGTAAGTTAGTAAAGTAAGTATATAAAACGTAAGTTTACAGAAGAATCCTATTATTATGTTAAGGATGACTTAATGATAAAAAGCTTGGGTGCAAATTGCGCTTATATATATATAGCTTAATATGAATTTACTGTGAGATGGTGATAACAAAAAAATACCCGGTTAAGTTTGTTGGGGGCTCTTCTTAGACCAGGGCGCGTTTGGAACCCTCGTAGCTTCAGGTTTAAGTTGGCGAACGACGTTATCACAATCCCCTTAAAATATGTAAGCATGTATGTATGAACGCTTCATAAGTGCCTGTGATAGGCCTACGTGAATAAAGAAATTTTTAATTTAAATTGCCATATCATTAAATAAGTATTTCACAGCAATAAAAAGCTTTATTTGCATCGGGGGTAGGAAAGAGTAACGGGAACTGAAGCCAAATGTAGGTATAACTTTAGGTTTAATATTTCCTCACACTGTCCCAGATAAATAATACAATCGCATCGTCATATCACTCATATGCATTATAATATCCAGTGACGTGTTACCGCTACTAGAGACACCTTATTTATATGTTCGCTTCAAACACCTAGTGATTCTTCTATTTACCTTTATTAACCTATAAATAAGAAGCGGTAATAGCCCAGTAGGTAGGGGGGGCGAGATTGAATCTCGGTTTGCACCTCTAACTTTTCTAAGTTATGAGCGTTTCAAGCAATTAACTTACCTCTCGCTTCGACGGTGAAGGAAAACATCGTGAGGAAACCTGCATGCCTGAGAGTTCTACATAATGTTCTCAAAGAGGGTGCCATAAAATGGAGTAATAAAAAATTTTAGGATAGGCAGTGCTTTTGTGCTTGTATGAAGTGCACGCCTGAGGCGAAGTTGTTAAGCCTCTTGTAACTACACCGTCAACGACGCCATTGAGACCGTAACACATGGCTAAGTCTGCTTTGCGGCAGAAATGAGCATGGCGGTAGTAGTGTTCCGGACGAGCTCTATCACAAAAAGCTCTACTACTACAATTTCGTCCTTTCCTATTTCTAACGATTACTAACCATAAAACTTCCCACTACTTTCCATGGGAGAATTCCCATCCTTTTTATTTAAGCTGCGTGCAAAACTTGTAATTGGCTATACTGCTTTATTTCCACGTTTATCTCTTAATTTCGTAGCTGTAAGATTTCTTGCCAATAAAAAATAAAAAAATCCGCCATTTCATTTAATATTCACTAGTTCATTTTATATTCTATTTAAAATTCATTAATATCACTTTCACATTTTATAAATATTTTCATTTATTAAATAGAATAATTGAGAGTAGAAAATTGAAGGTTACATCAGCACATGACCATATAACCTTGTCATTGAATATTATAGAATGTCGCAATCGTCAGCAAATTTATTAATAATTTATTTATTACAAAATTAATAAACTAATAATATTTAGAGATTTAAAAAAACTTTGCTATTTAAGCGTGGAGTATATGACATATAATTACGACTTATCCAAATTATTATTTTTAAATAGCGGAAACTACACAGACGTCTGACGTACTTTTGTCAGAAAAAAAATCCGATTTACACCCTAGTCGCGCCTAAAAAAGTTTTAATTCCAAAAAAAATATTGATCTCGCTTTACCAATTCACATCTCACCGATATTATTTAAAACAGTTTGGAGAATTCCTCAAGGCTCTGGGCACACGAGGATAAGGAAAAAAAAATGCAAAATGCGGCCTGAATCGATTTCAAAATGTCATTGAATTTCAGATAATCGTATATTAATCGATTCAGCCATTCAGATTTTCACACTCTAGAAATCGATTTATCGGAACTTGTTTGAATAAAACAATATTGAATTGGGTTGCTGACCTTTGTACCCAGCTGTGCGACGCAAAAAAAGGAAATATGTCCATCACTTTATAAATTTACGTTAAAAAAGTGTGTGTACTTATGTACACGCGTTAGAAGTTATACTTACAAGATAAAAATATTTTCAAAAATGTTATCTTTCGTCTTTCTAGTGTGATAGAAAAAACGACACTTACAATAGAAAAAAGTTAATTTTAATACGTTGAAAGTTTTATTATATTATCTAGTTAAATAAAGTTTAATTAAATATTACAAAAAATATTTCCACTCACTGACGTAGGTCGGTGCACACAATTAAAGAAATGGACATAATAAACATACTTAAATTTGGAATACTAATAGTCTCGTTAAAGGACAACCAAGTTTAACTCAACATTAAAATTTGAGATTTTTGCACAATTGCATCAATTAAATCACCGGAATGCGCTAACTGTCATAACTTATAATGATTTAGTATCAAGTAATCATAATATTGACATTTTTAACAAAAGGATAAATATTTTTAAAAATCAAATTATTAAGCACTATTCCACATAATCTTTAGGGAAATAATATATATATTATTATTTAAGTGTTTCTTTTTTGTTTCAACTTTAATTTTATCTTTACTTTCTGTTTAATTTAATTCCAAGTTTTGTACACATACTTTGGGTTGTAGCTTAGAACAAAACTTGTTATTACTTATATTTAGATCTACTTTTAGTTATTACCTGTTTTGTGTACCTAATAACAATAAACAATAAACAATAACTTCAGGGTGTCGATTTTTAGTGACGGTGTGCGCGCGCGTCGTAAAAATTACCTGTTTTTTCCCTAACGCGCCAAAAGAAGTATAACTTCAAAAAGTACTATAATGTGGTATTTGTTATCACTACTCACATGTATGTTATCGACGCATCAAAAGTGCTATGTGCTTATTTGAATTCAAATTCAAATTCAAATCTTTATTTGCGTGATTGCAGGTTAACAAATTTGCTCTTATAATAAAACATGACAAGTGCACTTTATACATGCACAAAAGCCTAACCTAAAATTCATATACAAGTCGCGTATGAGGTGGATTTCGGCCATTTATGCAATTTTCAAAATTATGCATAATCTGTGGTCGGTATAGGTCGGGATAGGAATTAAAATTGATAGGAACCCAGATCAAAAAGGAAGGTCATACAAAAAGGCGGGCAAAATAGAGGTACTGAAGAGTACTGACAGAAGTGTCAAGGGAAGTTTGAAGAAGTTATCTCTTTGTAGTTAATTAACAGTGTGCTACAAGTTCGGATAGATTTTATAATGTGTTTTGTTGTAATTAGAGATACTAAAACAAACGTTTTATGATATGAATATGGGGTTTCTTTTACGTGTAGCAGTCGTACGTAAAAACTATGAACGTTGAAAAAGTAGATGTTTCGCTCAGTTTTTCCCATGTTGTTTGTTTGCTTGTTAATAATAGGTTTAACCATCATATACATAATGAAAATTAAAATGTCTAATTGCCGTTTTCACTAAATATGGGAATCGCCTTAATAGAATTCCTAGTGATTTAAGTGATTCCTATAGAAAAAAATACGTTTTACGCACCCTTATGTGATGTCTCACGAAGTTAGGCGTCTTCCAAAGTTACTACACCGATTCAGCGGATCGTAAACTCGTAAACTGACACTTGACAGATTAAAAAATATAAATTTGATTTTTTTTAATAACCTTAAATCCATACGACAAATTAATAATACGATAATACAACCACACCTTGTGGCAAGAACCATAGACAAGTTAGGTTGTATGAGTTGCCTTGTGAAAATTGATTGATGGACGGTAAATTGATGCTTAGGAATCTTCTTTGATTAGGCGTTACTTTGGCAATAAAGGATTTTATTATTATTATTATTATTATCTATCATTTATTATTTTTCTTTTTTTTTTTTTAATTATTAACAATGCTTAAGAATAAATTAAAAAACACTTAAAAATTTATAAAAAAAAAAAACTTCCACCCTCCGCTTGCGGGGCTTTTGAGTGCCCAAGCAACCGGTGGACAGGGCTCCAGAGTGAGAAACCTCCTCACAATACGCGCCGTTTCAAGGACTACTGCCTTCTGTATCCGACCCTTGATCCAACAACCAAGCGAAAGCTTCTTGAGATGTTCTCTTCTTCTTGTCCGTCGTAAGTGAAAACGGGCATAAGTTTTGTCTAACCTAAATTCAACAAAGGTCAAGTGACCAAAAACAAAATTCTCTCTACATAAATAGTTTTGCTTAAAATTCATTGTTTCTTATTATTCAATTTTTAAAATATGCTTATATATTCGGGCAGCCTAGAGTGAATTTCGGCAGTGTCCTTTCAGCACTTCAAAAGTTCCAGGCTCTAACGGGTACATACCACGATAATATTTTTGGATTTGTCGATATTTCGACCCAGTTACTGTTCGACACACTACACTGACAACGTCACTTTTAAATTGAGAAGCTGTACGATGTTTTCTTGGTTTGCATAATTCTACCCCTGGGTTCCACACACTTGCTAATTTACAACCGTCCTCACGATTGAAGTTTTTGTGCTTCCGAATTTAAAAGTTACGTTGTCAGTGTAGTATGTTGATCAGTTCGTGAAATACCGAAAAAAAGAACACGAAAGCGGGTAGTCAGACTCTGCCCGTGACATCTCGTACCTACACAGTCCCGTCGTGACCACGATCCATCCGACTGGATCGGAATATCGACAAATCCAAAAATATTATCGTGGTATGTACCCGTTGAACTATATTTAAGAAATGTTGATTTACCACGAAAATATTAGTTGAAAATCCCCGGCTCTAATTTAAAAGCAGACACATGTACAATTGCGAAAAGTAAAGTAAAACAATTCAAATTCGATTCAATCTGATTTCCGGTTACTGGCCGCCATCTGTGCACCCCCAAAGCGAGTTTTAATGTCTCGATAACGTTTTTGTTCCTTTATCGATCAAGGAAGTTTAGATAATATTTTTGTGTATCTGGTTTGTTCGGTAATTTTATATTCCTAGTCTTTAGAAAATTTGGACCGGACCACTTAGGTATGACCCCATAAGAAGAGAGAGAAAGAGAAGGACAAAACTGTTAATTTTTTACTATTGTTAACAAGTACCTAAAAGGCACCCGACAGACGTAACGTAGTTGGCGCATAATAATCTGATGATACTGTTTTATGTTCATTTAATTATTTAATTTATATTCTAATAATTGTTTATTAATATAATCATTAATTAATCATCTGGGTATGAGCTATCTAAATATCAAATGTTGATTTGATACATGATGAAAATACTATAAATAGGGTAGTAGAATAAATAAGCTGACATTATACGTGTGAGATTCAACCAGGGTGTTACTCTGCCCGAAGTTACGTCTGTTTTATTTAACGGAAATCCTAGTCCTGCGTAATACTATTCACTAATCCAAAAGGTTTTGCTCTTATTAGTGTTGGAATACACAGTGATTTTTCTATCATCGAACATAGATGACATACATTTTTAATCTATCCGATCTCCAGTAACTCCTAAGTTATATTATTTTAAACCTATTGTAAACTACAGTGGGGTACCCATATAGAAAGCCTAGCGAGTAAACTCAGCTCAGCTGCATATGCAATCAGGAAAATTAGACAGCTTACCGATGTTGAAACAGCTAGGCTTGTTTATTTCGCATACTTTCACAGTATTATGTCCTATGGGATCTTGCTGTGGGGAAAAGCTGCAGATATTGAAAGTATATTTATACTACAGAAAAGAGCCGTACGATCAATATATAAACTTGGATCACGCGAATCGCTTCGTGAAAAATTTAAACAAATAGGTATTCTTACAGTAGCTTCGCAATACATTTATAATAATATAGTCTTTGTGAGGCAAAACATTACTCTTTATAAATCAAAAGCTGAAATTAACAATCGACTTACCAGAAACGGTCATAAATTAGTGATATCTGCATATCGTCTGCGAAAGGTGCAGAACTCCTTTGTGGGGTTGAGTATACTTTTTTACAACATGATTCCTAAGGAAATTCTTGACCTACCAATGCATACATTTAAAAAATGTGTAAAAACGCATCTAGTACAGCGAGGTTACTATACATTTGATGAATTCCTCAATGACAAGGTAGAATGGAAGCAGCCAGCCTCGCTCTCATCTCCCGCAAGATAGCAAAATGATTGTAAATGTTGATGTTGGAAAAGAGCAACTACTGAGTTTCTTGCCGGCTCTTCTCGGTAGAATCTGCTTTCTGAACCGGTGGAAGAGTCACACAAACATGCATACTTGACGTTTCAAAAGTGCTTATAAAGTAGGCCTACTTGAAATAAATGAATTTGAATTTGAATTTGAATTTGAATATATTCACAATAATTGTAGATTTATCAATATATAGTATCCGTATATTTTTCTGCTACATGAAACGACCGCAATTGTATTGATACCGCTGCGCTGACACTTGATATAGGATGCCTTTTATACACTAAACTATACATTTAATTTTCTTCCTTATTTTTCAATAATAAATAGTAGACTAGATGACGACACGTATTTTACGACAAAAAATGGGCAGTGTATAAATATATTACCTAGCTGATTTTGTCGTGTGGTGACGGCAGATCAGAATACAGTTGTCATACGAGGCGACTAAGGTAATAATGCGGAGAACGGCCAGCAGCGTCCTCTGCGCTACTACCATCTATTGAGCAGTGGCGTGCACTTCATACCTGCACAAAAGCACTGCATACCCTAACATTGAAATATAGCCCGTATAAGAAGAGGATTTTTACCATTTTATGCAATTTTCCTGCTGTATGCATACCCTGGTAAGAAACCCAGTGAACGCCACTGCTATTGAGATCACCGACCCGTCTTCCAGCGTGGTGAATAAGGCCAAACCCTACCGTCGGGAGAGGCCTTTAGTCTAGCAGTGGACTGTTATAGGCTATTGTATATACTGAGATGTTATAGTGAAGAATCTAACGCAAACGATCAACGCTGTCGAATCATGAGAACCTGTACTAAGGGTACTGAATAAACAATCCCTTCGTGCGAAAAACAACTCATTGAAATTTAGAAATCGACAAACTCTCGACAAACAGCATCTGCGTGTAATTATGTCACGAAATGAAAAATAATAAATAAATATACTACGACAACACACACATCGCCATCTAGCCCCAAGGTGAGCGTAGCTTGTGTTATGGGTACTAAGATAGCTGATGAATATTCTTTTTTATGAATACAATACACATAAATACTTATAATATACAGATAAACACCCAGACACTGAAAAACATTAATGTTCATCAAACAAACATTTTCCAGTCGTGGGAATCTAACCGACGACCTTGGACTCAGAAAGCAGGGTCGCCGCCCACTACGCCACTCGGCCGTCATAAAAACAATGGCGAAAATAAACTTTCGCAGTGTCCGAATTACCTATCTTTATGATGCTGTGATAGTAAAGCGTTATTTGACAGAGCTTGTCGGGGAAGTACTACCGCCATGTTTATATCTGCCGTCAAGCAGCAGTGCTACGTTGACAGTCCACAGTGGCTTGTTTTTGGCGTGAGCTGCGATACAGAATAGCTCTGAAAGTGGAGTATCTTCTTGGTCATACAATTATTACGTTTAAAATATTTCGAATAAACTAAAAAAAAAATAGTGAAAATTGGAATAATCTTCTCAAATTTGTGTTTTGTCATCCGTCCGAAATCTTGAACGAAATCTGTCCGTTTAAAGTGGGTCAAAATAGGGTCCAAAGAAGTCGGTTACAAACATACAAGGGAAGCTAATATAAAGCGTGTAAAAAGATATATGGGTTTAAAAGACAGCTACCATTGCTATATGGTGATAACAACTAAGCAGTAGCATGCACTGGGATTCTTACCAGGATATGCATAAAGCAGAATAATTGCAGAGAAAAAAATTTTATATATAAATTTTGGGGTAGGCAGTGCTTTTGTTCATATATGAAGTGCACGCCGCTGCAACTAAGACACCGGGAGCAGTGGCATGCACAGCGTTTTTGTCCAGGGTAAGAATAAGCAAGAAGATGGCTTTGAATACAAAAATCCTCCTTCTATACGAGTCATATGAAAAATTTAGGGTAGGCAATGCTTTTGTGCATGTATAAAATGCTGGCCATTGACCGGGAGGTATCTTTGCATCGTTCGAGTCTATACAATACTAAAGTATATATTTTCTTTTCTTTTTCGGAAGGACACTTGCCGATAACCACATGGGGGTTGCTACGGCGTCACCGGGAGAGTGGGGCGAGCGCGAAAGCTCGACATGAGAGCTCCAGCGCTCGACGATTTGATAATGACCCGTATTTATAGCAAGATACACACCCGCAAAATGTCATTATTTCTTGTAACTAATAATAATAATATTAACATTCCACATGACGATAATCTGGTGAAAGCTGAAAAGGAAAAAGTATCTAAATACTTGGACCTTGCTCACGAGATTACCGCCATGTGCAATGTTGAGTCGACCGTTGTTGTTCCGATCGTCGTTTCAGTCAATGATCTTCTCGCGAAAAGCTTCGACCAACATCTCAAGAAGCTTTCGCTTGGTTGTTGGATCAAGGGTCGGATACAGAAGGCAGTAGTCCTTGAAACGGCGCGTATTGTGAGGAGGTTTCTCACTCTGGAGCCCTGACCACCGGTTGCTTGGGTATTCAAAAGCCCCGCAAGCGGAGGGAGGAAGTTTTTTGTTTTATAAATTTTTAATAGTGTTTTTTAATTTATTCTTAAGCATTGTTAATAATTTAAAAAAAAAAGAAAAATAATAAATGATAGAAATAATAATAATAATAATAATAATAAAAAAATCCTTTATTGCCATACACTATTGTTAATACAAGATTAATAACTAAAAGATTATCAATTAATAGTAACAATCATCATCGTCATCATCTCGACCAATGGATGTCCACTGCTGGACATAGGTCTTTTGTAGGGTAGGTCCACAATACACGGTCCTGGGCCGCTTGCCTCCAGCGGCTCCCAGCGACTCGCCTGATGTCATCTGTCCACCGCGTTGGGGGCCGACCTACGCGTTTACCGGTGCGGGGTCGCCATTCCAGTACCTTAAGACCCCAACGTCCATCGGTTCTCCAAGCTATGTGCCCCGCCCATTGCCACTTCAGCTTCGCGACTCGCTGAGCTATGTCGGTAACTCTTCTATGGATCTCCTCATTTCTGATTTGAGCACGTAGAGATACTCCACGTAACATAGCTCCCTCCATCGCCCGCTGAGTGACTCTGAGCCTTCTTATGAGGCCCATAGTTAGCGGCCATGTCTTGTAACTATACTATTTTTTAAAATGAAAATTACCGGCACATTAGTCAAAATGCTAATCAATTTAATAAAAAGGAATATGTGGTTTTATGAAACCACAGTAAAAGTGAAACTTTTTTTCACATATAGGCATTTAACTAAAAATTTTCGCAATAATATTCCAATAAGGGTATAAAATCGGTTCATCAATCTTAATTTGGAATGATAATGGGAAATGATAAAAGTAGACTAGTTGTCCAACTAATATTTTTATTGAACTCTGTATCTTAGAGTACGACATACATATATCTTCTATATATATAAAAGAGAAAGTGTGTGGGTATGTTCCGTATAGGCTCCGAAACGGCTGGACCGATTTCAATGAAACTTTCAGGGAATCTTCGGATTGACCTGGCGAGTAATCCTGTAAAGTTTGGTGGCGATCGGAACACTCCTATTGTCGAACTGTCAATTACAGCATTTATTTACTACGATGATATTCTATTGTTGGGTGTACATGGGTGTAGATAATGATCTTCACCCGCTCGAGAAGAGAATAGAAGAGAATGAATACGGAGAGAAATTAATGATTATTATTATGAGACTTTTTAATTAATGATTATTATTATGAAAAAAATTTAATGATGTTAATTTATTGTTTAAATAAAATAAAGCAAAATCTAGCCCTGCAAAGCGGGCTGGGTACGGTAGTACTATATATACTTAACAATTATTTAGATTGAGATTGTACACATATCAAAACTGAGTACAATATTTTATAATAGTTGAGTCATTTTGATGCATTTTTCAAAAATTTTCAATCATTATATCAATTCCATCTTCATCATGAGTTTCACAGTTTATAATTGTAACAAATATTTTATGGAGCACTGGCACAAATGAGTGATAGTCTACACACTACACGGTCAGCTGATGCGAACTATAGGCGTCGCCATATTGGTCTCAGCAGCTCAGACGAGCGCCTGTCACTTTATCCCTACTCCGCGGCCGAACGTCACGCGACATGCAACAAACAGCCGAAAAAGTTGACACGATGTAATAAAAATTTCACTTCAAAATACATTTCTAGCTATCAAAAGTTAAATTATTTCTGTTACTGTTGAATTACTGTAACATTACGTATTGATTATTCCCTACGCTAAATCATTCCCATTGATATTCAATCTTTCTACCACGTAATTCCAACTTTTCATACATTATGTAACCTTTGGATTTATGGGCTTGGAATTTCTAATGCGTCTGGAAGTTACCTTGTTTTTTTTTTCGACTTACGTAACTTTTATTTATTCAACAAGAGACTTTTAAAGCGATAGATGCTAATCGTATTTTTTTTTTTTTAAATATTTGTTTTCGGTCTGGTGGGAGACTTTGGCCGTATCGCATTAGCTCTACGAAATAGGTCATAATTCTAAAGCAGGAAAAGCAGGAGAATCTGTACGGTGTTATTTATAATTTCTTCAATCCTTACACTCCACACACAAACCAGATCTTCGGCAATGTACCCCTTACGCACGTTTCGCTCCGAACCAAAAGCATCCTCAGGGGAACGTTGGTGAGGATGTACAGCAAATTAAGCTTACTTTTCAAAATATATCATGGATTTCCATGAAGTAACGCCTGCTTCTATCCAATATCGAAAATAAATCCCTATTTCGTAGAGCTAATTAAAAGCCAGTAAAGAACAGATAAGTATAGCAGTCACCAATCAAGCTGTAGAGTTTACAATGTCTTTCAACGGCGCATGCTTATTTTCCGGTTAAATGTAAACGTTCGGTGTTAATTATTTACTTTTGAGAAAAATAGACTTTCCGTGTTGAAAGATTCTGCGATATATCTGCGGGATGTGTGTACATTATCGATTTATAATTGATAGGAGTCGGGGCCACGAAACAAGATATCTTTATATCAGCCTATTACCGACCTATTACAGGGCACGGAATGAATGTATTAGGAGCAAATATAAACTCGTTGTGCAGTTTACTAGGCTTATGCTTATATGCTTATTCATCAAGGGGTATTGTATATTATTTTATAACAAATTACCGAATGAAATCTTTGAGATGTCTCTCAATAAGTTCGAAGTTTATATAAAACGTAAGCTTACTGAAAAATCCTGTTATAATGTTAAGGATTACTTAAACGGTAAAAAAGATTGGGTGTGAATTGCTCTAACTTCATAGCTTAATATTAATTTACTGTGAGATGGTGATAACAAAAATAATTGCAACGGGTCACCCCCTCAGCTCAGTGAAATCCGTGGAAGTAATTCCCTTCCTATATTTAAGAGTCGTCTGAAGGACTACTACCTCTCTTTTGGTGTTGGCAGTTCAAGTTGTTGCTTTATTACTGTCTGTAAATTATGCATTATAAAATCTACTTTTATATATTATGTATATTATATATTTATATATATTATGTATATTTTATACTTATATATTAAGAATATTTATTTAAATTATCTATGTAAGTATAAGGATCTATACATTTTAGTTTTATGTATATATTAGGAACTATCCCGTTCTCTTGCTCTTAAGTCCTTTCTACACAGGTTGCCTGTAAGAGATTGCTTGCAGCAATAAAGCCGTCTTTGCATGTCTACATTGTTGACTGTTTCATTAATGTTTCTTTACCTATATGTATGTTTACGTGCAATGAAGTGTTTCTTCTTTTTTTCCTTGGCACCATGGTAATACCAAGGATTTTTTGACGACCACCCTGGTGAGCGATGTGATTTTCAGTAGTAGGTTCCGGGTTCCCGGCACGGACAGTTTGGGAATTTATAATTTCTGACTTTCCTACGGTCTGGTCTGGTGGGAGGCTTTGGCCGTGGCTAGTCACCATCCTACCAAGAACGACGTTCCGCTAAGCGATTTAGTGTTCCGGTGCGCGTAGAAACCGATTAGGGGTATTACAGTTAGGAGCTAACTTGTTGTGGAATTAAAAAAAATACTGCGTCGCTGATTTTCAGTAGGCTAATTATCCGCTTATTTAGTGGCCTTATAAAACACCGACGAAAGTTGTATCCACTGAGTTTGAAAATTCTAAACAAAGAGTTTTCCGGTCAAGATTCTGTTTATTTTAAAGAAAGCTTGTGTGCGCTCTTTGCGCTTGATTGAATGGTGTCTGCGAAGAGAAATTGGTAATAGGATTAAAATAAATGCAAATCCGGCTTCAAAGGTAATCCGTTTAGGTGTAAGGTTAAGTTTATATAAAACGTAAGCTCCTATTATAATATTAAGGATTACTTAAACTATAAAAAAGCTTGGGTGTGAATTGCTCTAGCTTCATAGCTGAATTTAAATTTACTGTGAGATGGAGATAACAAAAAAAAAATTACCCGGCTAAGTTTGTTGTGGGCTCTTCTTAGACCAGGGCGCGTTTGGAACCCTCGTAGCTTTAGTTTTAAGTTGACGAACGAAGTTATCACCATCCCCTTACAATTATGTAAACATTTATATATGAATGCTTCATAAGTGCCTGTGATAGGCCTACATGAATAAAGAAATTTTGAACTTTGAATTTGGTGAATCTCTAAAGTGAAATGAAATGAAATGAAATTTTATTCGCTGAAAATGAGCTTACATAGGGTATATTATAATAACACATCCCTCCATATTCTACTATTAATCATGCGAAATGTAAAGTGCACAACAAGAACAATCATTACACATGTCTGCATAATCTTGTTGAGCAAGCATTGAAAAGTTATTTATTAAATTATACAGGTAATATCAATGTTATCATAATAATGTCAAAATAATATCATTTTTAATTCGAAGTCAGATACTCGGATATCGTATAGAAACATTTTGTACACTGCCAATGCGCCAGATTTTACTTTAAAAAAAACGCGTAGGTTGATATATATTAAACTAAGAGGTATAAAAAACATCACACCAACTAAGGCCTTCAAGAAAGGCTTAGTCACTCTGTGTAAATAAAGGGTATTATTCTATTTGATTATTTATTTAAATAAATATGTATATAATGTATCTCTACGTGATCAAATCAGAAATGAGGAGATCCGTAGAAGAACTAGAGTTACCGACATAGCTCAGCGAGTCGCGAAGCTAAAGTGGCAATGGGCGGGGCACATAGCTCGGAGAACCGATGGACGTTGGGGTTCTAAGGTGCTGGAATGGCGGCCCCGCACCGGTAAGCGCAGCGTAGGTCGGCCTCCAACGAGGTAGATAGATGACATCAGGCGACTCGCTGGGAGCCGCTGGAGGCAAGCGGCCCAGGACCGTGGATTGTGGAACTCCCTACAAAAGACCTATGTCCAGCAGTGGACGTCAATTGGTTGACATGATGATGATATATGCTGCCCTTAATAATATAATAAGGTTATGAGAGTTATATTAAACCCATTACCTATACCCAAAAATGTAGTCGGTTTCTACGCGGCATATTACCTACCAGAGCGGTATCACTTTGCGGCGCTTTGTCGTTAACCGAAGACTACGCAGATAAGACCAGCCAAAATAAAAAAAAAACCGAAATCCAACCGAGAATCGAACATAGGATCGAATTTATAATGCACGGCGCTCACCACTGCACCAGTGAGGTGGAGTTAAGTAAATGAGGATTCTTTCGAAGCCCCTTGCAACCAAACATACAATCCTACTAATATTATAAATGCGAAAGTTTGTATGGATGTTTGTTACTCTTTCACGCTAACTAACAACTAACAATTTGACTGAATTTTGGAACGGCAACAGATTTTACCCTGGATTAACACATAGGCTTCTTTTTATCCCGGGAAAACGTACTTTTCCCACAGGATTCATGAAAAATCAAAAAACCGCGTACGAAGCCGCGGACAACAGCTGGTGTATTATAATTAGAAACAAACTCACACATTCACATAGAAGAATCTCAAAAACATAACACACCTTTTTTTGACAGTCGCGTAATGAATTTCATATTATGCTACTCCTAACACAAGGTTTTCGTCGTCTGTTAATCTGCCCAATGTTTTCTATTCAGTGGTAAAAAATACTTAGTTGTTAAGAAGCATCCTATATCGAATTTAAGCGGCGCGGTGCGCTGGCGATATTAATTCAATCAATTGTGCTCGTTTCCTACAGCAGAGAAATATATTCGAATAGATACGAACTATACGATGAGACGGACGATTGGCACAGTGGGCAGCGACCCTGCTTTCTGAGTCAAAGGCCGTGGGTTCGATTCCCACTACTGGAAAATGTGTGTGTGATGAACAGGAATGTTTTCAGTGTCTGGGTGTTTATATGTATTTTATCAGTATTTATGTATATTATTCATTGAAAAAATATTCATCAGTCATCTTAGCACCCACAACACAAGCTACGCTTACTATGGGGCTAGATGGCGGTGTGTGTATTGTTGTAGTATATTTATTTATTTATATTCATTTTAATTTCATACGATATCCCAGTGGGTATATATTAGACTTCACTTCAATCGCACCGAGTTCGAATCCCAGCACCTCAAACTTTTCTAAGTTATGTGCGTTATGAAAAATTAAAATATCACTAGCTTCAACGGTGGAGTAAAACATCGTGAGGAATCCTGCATACCTAAGAGTTCTCCATAATGTTCTCAAGGTGGTGTGAAGTCCACCAATCCGCACTGGGCCAGCGTGATGGACTACGGCCTTAACCCCTTCTCATTGTGGGAGGAGACCCGTGCCCTGTAGTGGACCAGTGATACGTTGACATGATGATGATGACTATATGATAACGATGCATGGAAATGCGCTTAAATCTCGGATACATTTAAGCGGATTAGTAAGCAAACACATGCATCATAAATTCTGATTCACACTAAAGTTATCCGTCATTAAACAAACATTCAAATTCCGTTCTAATTGGAACTTTACAAACATGGATTCAGTTTTCAAAATACCGCACAGCTCTTTGAATGAGTGCGGAATTACTGGTATCTGGCGCCAGGAATAAATAGCTCAGGAAGGTATCAAGTGGACTGTGAAGGAACTACATTCCTTTTTACTCCATTGTGGGAGAATCAAAACACGGATTATTTCTTTGTTTTTTTTTTTAATTTATATACTATATCATCAATTACCACCAGTAGGGCTAGCAGGAAACAAAGTCAAAGTCAAAGTCAAATATTTCTTTATTCAAATAGGCACAAAGATGGCACTTTTGATGCGTTATTATATACAAAATGTGTACATAGCAGTGAGTAGTGATGGCGATAACTACAATCGTAAACTTAAAACTAAAGCTACGAGGGTTCCAATCGCGCCCTGGTCTAAGAAGAAGCCCACGACAAACTTAGCCGGGTGTTCTTTTTGTTATCACCATCTCACATTGTCATTAGAAAATATTTAAGAAGCAACCTGGTTAGAGCAATTGTTTACACCCAAAACTTTATAACCCCCGATGATATCCCCTGGGATACAAGGGATATAATTTACGTGTCCGTCAAGAGCTATCTTGGAGTGGAATTAAAAAAAATCCTTAGAATATCTGAAGACTTTGAAGAGATAAATTCAACTATTTCACATTTATCAAACATATTCAGAGACCTACTAATTATAAGCGAGAAGATTTAATAGATAAATTGGGGGGAGATGTTTAAATGGCGAAATTTTCACTCGACAGTTATTCATACTAAATTCAAACTCTCCTGAGGATACTCCGGTGAAGGTGGGTTGCCGATTATCTATTTGGTGTGGAGTATAAGGATTTGAGTAATTATAAATTACACCATACAGATTCTCCCGCTTATCGCGGACTATAGCAAATTAAGCTTAAATTTTATAGTCAAAATTTATATATTTATTTTTTGGGTATATGTATACGTGCACCACCACACAATTTTCTGTATTTGTTTACTTCGCCATTGGTTGCCTGGAAGCGCTATGAAGGCCGCCAAATTGTATACATTGTTTTGTTATACTTTTCTTTTTTTTATGTACTTTTTGTGGTGTGCAATAAAAGTATATTCATTCATTATTTCATTCATTCATTTATTAAATCTGAGGCGTAGTTGTTGAGCCTCATGTGCCAGTAATTATACCGGTAATTGCGCCCTTTAGATCGTTACACACTTATACTGCTTGGCGGCACAAATAAATAAATATAAATATAAATAAATTAATATACTACGACCACACACACACACACATCGCCATCTAGCCCCAAAGTAAGCGTAGCTTGTGTTATGGGTACTAAGATGACTGATAAATATTTTTATAAATAATATACATAAATACTTATAATATACATATAAACACCCAGACACTGAAAAACATTCATGCTCATCACACAAACATTTTCCAGTAGTGGGGATCGAACCCACGTCCTTGGACTCAGAAAGCAGGGTCGAGGCCACTACGCCAATGGGCCGTCAATCGTCTGAATAAATGAATTGTAAAATCTATTTTACATTCGTTTGGTTCACCAGTGCGAAGGCCGTGTGGAAGATTTTCTTTCAGAATGTTTTCAATGTATAAAACCTTGAATCGGTTAAGATGTATCTTAACCGATTCAAGGTTTATTTTAGGTTATCTTAACCGAACCGAAGTTAAGATATGTAATCTCAGAGATCTAGAAAAGCGTGTTTTTTAAGGCGCATACTCATTGGGTTGCTGTCGACCTTTTACACTAACCAAGAGCAAGGCAATGCCTACGTAAGTAACACCTAATTTATGGAAATTCCTATTCCTTCAATGTCAAATATTTGCTTATTCAAATAGCTTTGCAAAATTTGCTATTCTCCGCGAACAGCAGGAGAATCTGTATGGTGTAATTTATAATTTCTTAAATCCGTATACTTCACAACAAACAGATCCTCGGCAAGTTACGCACGTTTCGCTCTAAAACCGGAGCATCCTCAGGAGATGTTGATGATGAATTGTAAAGTCATGTGTTCTGTTCAATCTGTTTGGTGTGGAGTCTACGGATTGAAGAAATTATAAATTACACCATAGAGATTCTCCTGCTGTTCGCGGAGTATAGCAAATTTAGCTTAATTTTTATAACAGATTTTCGCAAAGTAACGCCTGCGCCCTGCTACTGTCCAATACATAGATGGCACTTTTGATTTGCGTTCTGTTACAGTAAGTTTACAAAGTGGGTAAATAATTAAACTTTAGATAACTATGAATTCATATTTGCCAGATATTTTATTAAATTGATTAGGATTATTACAAAAATGCTAATAATTATTATTTAGTTAAAAGGTATTGTTGATTGTTTTAGTTTTCTTCGCCATTGGTTGCCTGGAAGAAATCGCTATTTATTTATTTATTTATTTTATATCTATGACCCATCACTACACACTACACTATAACATAAATAGAATAATTAAAAACTAAACTAAATAAAAAAAAAAACTTACATCAAATATTAATATGCAATATAAAAAAAGTTACAAATTAAAATTACTATGAAGAAGGAGCCCACAACAAACTTAGCCGGGAGATCTTTTTGCTATCACCATCTCACATTGTCATTTGAAAATATTTGAGAAGCAACCTGGCTAGAGCAATAGTTCACACCCAAGCTTTTTTATCGTTTACGTAATCCTTTATACTATAACAGAACTTTTCTATAAGCTGTCGCTTAATACAAACTTCTAACTTTTTAAGACCGTTACGCTAACCAGTTAAGGTTAAGGTTAAGGTGGGATTGCAGTGAAGTGCAAACTTTTAGGTGAAAACATAGGCTACTTTTTATCCCGGAAAAATACCGAAAACCAAATACATGGCCATTTTCAAATCGTGTGTTTAATACATTTTTTTAATTACTGACTTCTTTCATTATGACTACATCGATTTAATATCAAGTATAAACACCATCTAAGGCGAGCCATAAACTATAAAATACGCAAATAAAATAAAAACTACATCATTAATGAATCATTAATTATAGCTTAGTGTTATTGTTCTAAAAATATCTGAGTTCTTCTAAAAATATACCAATTGTGTTTATGTAGAGAAGGTAGGTACTTAATAATCTAAGATGGCGGATGTAAAAAACGTTAAAAGTTATTATACTTAACCTTATTAGTATATATTTATATTAACCTTATTAGTATATATTTATATGTCAAGAGTGATGTATAACTTATTGAACTAACTAAGATTTTTCTCTTTCTTTCACATTTGTTTTATAAATATGTATAACCTAAAATAAACTATGTAAAACGAAATAAAATCTAAAACGTCTTCGAAACCATCGCAGCGAGGCACAGTTCCTAAGATGCTGGCAGCATTGCCCCTTTAGATGCCCAAACAAATTCGTTGGCCAAGGTAACTGCCCGCTCTAGGATCACCGGTAGACTCGGTAGAAGATAACCCTTTTCGATAGTTCTTTAAAAAGAGCTCGTGAATTCTTCTTATTGAATATTTCTTAAAAACTACTGTACCGATTTTCATGCTCCTATTTGTATTATACAGGCAGACTCCTCAGAATTGGATAATTAGGTATGTTATGCAGGAGAGGCTTTGTAAAGTTTTTTTTATGGTAATAATTAACGGACCAAGCAAAGGATCCACTTGATGGTAAGTGGAAAACTATCGCCTATAAACAGAGAAATCACTTCGCAGGACATGCAAGGAACACTTCTGACGAAATGCCACCCTTACCACCTTTACCTAAAGATTTTCTGAATAAAAAAAAAATCTTTAAAGTTATATCATAGCACAGCATTAAAAACATATAGAACCAATTTAAAAAATCTAGCAAATAGCATCCAGGCTCACGCAAACACCAATGAAGAATATGTCAAAATCGCATTGAATCGTTGCTTCCGCTGCGTTCGCTGCGTACACGGTTAGAGTTTCGCAAAATCATGTACAACAAGATGTCCTTTAAAAGTTTAAAAAATCCGCGATAGCATATGGCTATCTTTTAAGTTAGTTAGTTAGTTACTAACGGTCCCTTAGTTTTAAGGTCCCTTAAAACTAAGGGACCGTTAGTTTTTCTTTTTAAATATATTACGACAATACTAACATCGCCATCCAGCCCCAAAGTAAGCTTAGCTTGTGTTATGGGTACTAAGATAATGGAGGAATAGTTTAATGAATAATATACATAATACTTATGATACTGATAAACACCCGGACACTGAAAAACGTTGATTTTCATCACATAAAAATATTCTAGCTGTGGGAATCAGAAAGCAGGGTCGCTGCCCACTGCGCCACTCTGCCGTTAGTTACCTAATATTTAAGAAAGAAAAAACTTATTTCGACTGTTAAAATAAATGTCATATGTCAAATGCAGGTGGTCAGTAGACTAGAAGATAACAACATTGTAAAAAAACGACACAAGCAAAAAATAGTAAAAAAAAATTGTTTTGGCTTATATAAGTTCACAATAAGTGTGTTATTGTAGACTGTTTTTTTTTCATTTGTTTTTTTTTTACTTTTTGTTGACCCAGTTTTACCCACGCGCGTGTAAAATTGTGTCTATTATTTTCCAGATAAATCTCCGAAGCGGTGATAGCTCAGTGGCTTGGACTTCGAATTCACTCTCGGGGGACGGGTTCGAATCCCAGTTTTTTTAATTCAAATTCAAATCTTTATTAGTGTGATAACAGGTTAATAAATTTGATCTTATAATAAAGCATAACAAGTTTGGTGCTACAATCTGCCATTCTATGGCATGCAAATTATAACAACACCTTAATTATAAATTTCCTCTTCCTTCCATTTTATACAAAATGTCAGAAAATTAAGGTATCAAAACTGTGAAATTAAATAGCAATGTCAACTTAAAATTAAATAATATAAGGTAAACCAAAATGTAAACCTAGAAACACAATTATTTAAACCTTTAGTTTTAGATATTCGTCCACTGAATAAAACTAACCAAGCATAGGCCATTCAATAACTTTAATCTTGAATTTAGGCAGAGGTATGTCAATTAAAGTATTTGGTAATTTGTTATAAATTGTTATCTAAGGTAAGTGCGTTTTAGCAATCAAAATATCACCACTTGCTTCAACGGTGAAGGAAAACATCGTGAGGAAACCTGCATACCTGCGAGTCCTTAATGTTCTCTCACAGGTGTGTGAAGTCCACCAACCCGCACTGGGCCTGCGTGGTGGACTATTGCCTTAACTTCTCTCTTCTAAGAATAAAAAGGGTCCACGACGCTGACAGAGTGCAGATTGGTGGACTCCACACGCATTCAAAAACATTATGGAGAACTTTTAGGTTTCTCCGCAATTATGTTTTCTCAACATTAAACTAAGTAATTTTTAGTGTGATATTTTGTGTAGCATGATTTAGGTCTTATTCTTGTGCTATTTTATTGTTAGCTAAGTCTATTTTGTTATTTTTGTGCATTTCTATCTGTTGTCCCTAATAAATAAACTAAAATAAACAATTTTTATTTATCACTTGCTTCAACGGTGAAGGAAAACATCGTGAGGAAACCTGCATGCCGGAGAGTTCTACTTAATGTTCTCAAAGGTGTGTGGAGTCCACCAATCCGCACTGGGCCTGCGCGGTGGACTACGTCATTAACCACTTCTCATGGTGAGGGTAGACCCTAGCCCTTTAGTGGCCTATTATTCTCCGATAACCTTGTAATTTGTTATATTACAGACATTACACTGTGAGAAATCGACACGCAAATAAATTCCGAAATATCGCTTCCCCGCTGGTAGACATTTTATTTTTAAAATCGCGAGTGCAATAGATCTGTTCTTAGAAGAATTCCCCAAAAGCCCTTTCAACAAAAATCCCAAATGACTCAAACGTCATTCCAAAAATCTCGGAAACGGTTAAAGTCCGCCTAGTAACAGATAAGGAAATAATTTACCGGACACTTCTAAAGTGTATCGAATTTTTTACCTGTTCAAGGGTCCACCTGAATGTATTTATGCCAGTTTTGGAAACACAAAAATTTCAAACTCAATCGCTTTAGTATTTCAATGCATGTTCGAGGCATTTTGTGATTGATAAATAAATAAATAGTAGTATTTTTTATTTATTTATTTAAACTGAGCCCTAAATATGTCTCGTAGTTCCATGCTTCTTTAATGTCAATTCAACCAAAAACTTTTTTTTTTTGCTTTTTCGGAAGGACACTTGCTGATAACCACCTGAGGGGTTGCTACGGCGTCACCGGGGGAGTGGGGCGAGCGCGAAAGCTCGCCATGAGAAGAGCCCCAGGGCTCGACAACATCGGGGGGGGGAAAATCAACCAAAAAAAACGTGTGTGTACTTATATACACGCGTTAGAAGTTAGTTCTTGGGCGTAACAAGATAAAAATCTTAACCTCTATTCTACGTTTGTAGAAAAAACGTCACTAACAATAGAAAAATGCTATTTAATACATTTAAAGTTTTATTATAACGCATTATCTAGTTAAATAAATTAAGTAGTTAAATTTGGAATAGTAATAGACTCACTATCGGACAGCCAAGTTTCACTTAACATTTAAATTTGGGATATTTTTACGACTGAATCAATTAAATGACAATTGACACAAAGTGACAAGTGACAAACTTTGACAATTGAAAGTGTACAATGTCAAACCTCATAGCTTGAAATGAAAATATTTTTCTACAAAATGTACCTTTATTATAGAAATTATTTTCATGGCATAGATTTTTTTTTAAAAACTATGTTATTCTCCGTTGTTTTAACTAATTCTGTGCCAATTATCAAGTTGATTCGTGCCTTAGTAAGTGCACTAAGGAAGGACAAACAAAGAAACGGTTTTTGCATTTATAATAATAGTAAGGAAGTAAGGATTAGAGCTATTGCCCTACCGACATTTACAAATCGCACGACCTTGTCTAAGGTTGGCTCTTTGTGAAGTTCACAATGTAAGTAGTGCTGCCAATTCTGTAGTATACATCTCGCATAGGCACGTCTTATAACAGTGTGAAAGAAGAAGCGTGATAGTCCAAAAGTAAGGACTTCGCCTTCACTTTCGGGGGCGCAACTTAACGCGCTAAAAGAGGTATAACTTCAAAAGCAACACTCGATTTCAGCATTCAGCAAACGGCCACATCTATCGCCATCCGTGTTATTACTATCTTTCGTGTGACCGAATCGACCGAAGCTATCTTTCACATGCCTCAATTTAAAGGTGCGAGTGTAAGGTGCATCGTAAAAAACGAGGGATAAGTAACGACTTGAGATATTGACAGAAAAACTGTCGGCCTAGATCCCGTAGCTATCCGCGTTTCCAATGTCGCATAGCAACAGACTTTCCCTTTCACCATTTTTAAATTCGAATTCAAAGGCATATGCTTTGTGTCGTGTGGTGCCGGTAGAGCAGAATACAGTTGTCACCACCCTTCTTCTTCCCGCGGGTGTCGTACGAGGCGGCGACTAAGGGAAAGTAACGAATGTAACGGAGAGTCCTTTGTGGGGATGGGTATATGCTTTTTTGTACCTGGCTAAGTTTGTTGTGGGCTCTTCAAATTCAAAATTCAAATTCAAAATTTCTTTATTCTTGTAGGCCTATCACAGGCTCTTATGAAGCGTTCATACTTATATGTTTACATAATTGTAAGTGATAACTTCGTACGCCAACTTAAACATAAAGCTACGAGGGTACGCGCGCTGGTCTAAGAAAAGCCCACAACAAACTTAGCCGGGTAATTTTTTTTTGTTATCACCATCACACAGTCAATTTATATTAAGCTATGAAGCTAGAGTAATTCACAACCAAGCTTTTTATCGTTTAAGTAATCCTTAATATTATAACAGGATTTTACTGTAAGCTTACGTTTTATATAAACTTTGAACCTTATTGAGAGACATCTCAAAGATTTCATTTGGTAATTTGTTATAAAATAATTATATATAATTTGTTATAAAGGGCGCGTTTGGAACCCTCCTAGCTTTAGTTTTAAGTTAACGAATGCAGTTACCATCCTCACTAACATTAGTGTAACATGTTAAATGTATGAACGCTTTATAATTGCCTGTAATAAGAACACTACATGAATAAAACATTTTTGTGCTGGGATTCGAACTCGGCCCCACGAAGTGAAGTCGTCCTGCAAAATGCGCTATCACCGCTTCAGTCACGGAAAGTTCTACACAATGTTCTCAAAGGTGTTTGGAGTCCACCAATCCGCACTGGGCCAGCGTGGTGGACTACGGCCTTAACCTATTATATTTGTGGGGGGAGACCCGAGCTGTGATGAATTACTTTAATACAGAATATCGTGACGTGTGACAATGGAAACGAATTCTTCTTAGGCTTACGTGACTCTGTGCACGGTCAGACGATCGGACGACAAAGCAATTAACATGTAACACTTTGACAATTGAATTCAGACCCTATTGCTTATACAATAGAATTCAAAATGTGTTTTGTAGACGTTGTTAACACTTTCATATGATTTTTCTGCAGCTAATTTTGGTGATGCCATAATTTTTAAGTGCATTGTATGTTTGTGAGTCAGAGTCCATTGATTGGGGTATTCTTGGAAGATTTTGCAATCAACTCGTTGGTTTTGTCGACCACCTTAACGAGTGCGGTGTAATATAATAAATTAATTAATATACTACGACAATACAAACATCGCCTTCTACTAAGGTACTAAGATGACTGATGAATATTTTTATAAATAATACGCATAAATACTTATAACAGACAGATAAACATCAAGACACTGAAAAACATTCATATTCATCACACAAACATTTCCCAGTTGCGGGCATCGAACCCACAGCCTGTGGCTGGGAAAGCTGGGTCACAGCGCCAATTGGCTAGATAGAAGCAGGAGAATGCAGAATTCCGTGATATTCAATGAAAATTAAGCTTAATTTATAGAAAATGAAAAGAAAAACAGGAGAAACTGTACGGCGTAATGTATAATTTCTTCAATCTCAAACTCCAAACCGAACATATACTGTATACGCACGTTTTGCTCTGACACTGGAGCGTCCTCAGCAAATGTTGGCATGACCACTCCAATTTATTAATTGTAAAGTAAAAGTGGGGTGGAGTATAAATGAAATAAAAATAACATCGTAAAGATTCTCCTGCTCTTCGCGGAGTATAACAAATTAAGTTTAATTTTCATAGTATAACCTTTTGACATTAGTTATAAAGTTTACAAATATAGTTGTCACCATCGTCTCACTATTTATTTATTTAAGCCTACCCCTAAATCTAACCTGCTATAGTCGTAAAAATGTAATAGGCCCGTTTTGACATTTGTCATCGCGACGTAACTAGTTATGGAACCATAAGACTCGGGACTCGATACTCACGATAAATCAATTCAAGTTTGTATCAGTACTTGATTGATATTATTATGTATTGTAAAGTGTTCGTTCGTTCAAAGTATTCCTTTATCTTCACAACCAACACGCGTGACTGGCTGTTGATTATACGTCCACTTTTCAACATGTTGAAACAGAGTTAGTACTATATAACAACAAACACAAAAATCGAGTCAAATCACTATGTTTAAATTAATGTCCAAAATAGAAGAGCCATAGTTAACGTAATAGTAAACAATATATATCAAACTTAAACGAGCGCACAGTCAACTTTACAAGATGAGGAACGAAAAACTGCGCAGTGCGCGCGGGGACGCTTCAGTCATGTGCCGCTTGGTCAGATACATCAACTCAGACTTATTATTTAGAACCCATTTTGAGAACCAAGCTCATTCTTTGCAGTAAAGATAACTACACAATATTTAATTCAGTAAAATAATGGTTACAGCTCTAGTATAAAAAAAAAGACAGAACGTAACTGTTTTCGGAACGTTTCGCAACAATTATAAATTGCATGCTACTATAAAGTAAGCGCAAAAAGAATACTCGCGATATATTCTTTCATATTATTTAACGTCCCAAAAAAATTTACGTATTTTTTAAAACACTGTATGTAATTGATTTTTATTTTATTGTTTCTTTCAGTTTCGTTCCAAGTTACATTCTATGGTCTTGCACAAATGTCAAAACGGGCCTATTACATTTTTACGACTATAGTATTCCTATTTATTAATACTAGCTGACCCGTGCAATTTCGTCTACACCTAATCGGTTATTACATCGGTTAAATCGTTGGAGCCGATTCTGAGATTCCAATTATATATATACAAGAATTGCTCGTTTAAAGATATAAGATGTACATTTTATTTCTTAATATTTAAAAAAAAAATCTTTTTTCTTGCTTTTTTTATATATATTTTTTGTTCATGATTTTGTTTCGTTTTTCGTTTCTTTTTAATTTCTTAAATTATTTATACTTATAATATTTAGAGGTCATGCCGGATGCGTGCACTTTTTTCCATCATATCAATACCATATATTGGGCCGTATCAAAAGTCATCATCATCATCATCATCTCAACCAACCGACGTCCACAGCTGGACATAGGTCTTTAGTAGGGAGTTCCACAATACACGGTCCTGGGCCGCCTGCCTCCAGCGGCTCCCAGCGACTCGCCTGATGTCATCTGTCCACCTCGTTGGGGGCCGACCTACGCTGCGCTTACCGGTGTGGGGTCGCCATTCCAGCACCTTAGGACCCCAACGTCCATCGGTTCTTTTTTTTTTTTTTTTTTTTATATTAACGATAGGCCAGCGTTTGACGACAATCATGCCCGTTAGAAAGCAATGATGAGGTCTAGGTTGGAGCACGCTTGCCTAGAAAAAGCCTATTCACTCTAGCCTTGAAGGTACTTAAATTATACGTGGCAGGAAACACAGTTACCGGGAGGGCGTTCCACATCGTTCTCCGAGCTATGTGCCCTGCCCATTGCCACTTCAGCTTCGCGACTCGCTGAGCTATGTCGGTAACTCTAGTTCTTCTACGGATCTCCTCATTTCTGATTTTATCACGTAGAGATACTCCTAGCATAGCTCTCTCCATCGCCTCCTGAGTACTACTAGTAAACTAATAGTAGTAGTAAATTAGTTTATTTGAACAAAGGTATGATATGATTTGAATATCGTAATACGTATATCCTTTCTCGGACACGTGTCGAGCGTTACGACTTTACGAGTACACTCCGTCATTACAATGTATTTTTTATTGGCTTATTCATATAGGTACATATATTGTTTGACGACCTCAGTGGCGCAGCGGTGAGCGCTTTAGTTTCAAATTGGAGGTCCTGGGTTCGAGTCACGACAGGAGCAAATTTGGAATAAATAATAATATAATAAATATACTAGGACAGTACACACATCGCCATCTAGCCCCAAAGTAAGCGTAGCTTGTGTTATGGGTACTAAGACAACTGATGAATATTTTTATGAATAACATACATAAATACTTAAAATATACATATAAACACCCAGATACTGAAAAATATACATGCTCATCACACAGACATTGGCCTGGGGCTCAGAAAGCAGGATCGCTGCAAACTGCGCCAATCAGCCGGAATACATAATATCTGAATTTTCTGGTCTGGTGGGAAACTTCAGTCACGACTGGTTACCATTCTACCGACGTTAGGGTGGTAACTGGTCGGGATTTAGCGTTTCGATACAATGCCGCATTGTGGTTTTGTTTTATTTTTTATATAAAACTATTTCAGAGTCACTTACTTAGAGCAGACACTAAAGCCACTAAATTAAACACTAAAGACACTAAATTAAACTAAGCCCTTATTAAAAAAGTGGCGTAACGTCGCAATAGTTAGGTTAGCCCGCTACCATCATATCATCACTTACCAGTAGGTGAGATTTCAGTTAAGGGCTAACCTATAGTGGAAAGATGTAAATTTAAATTTAAATCCATGTCCAAAATTTATTTCCGTATTTCAAGTACTGGAAATAAATGAATCTAGTAGTTGAAACGCGAAGTCTGTATGTTTGTAGTGACTCTATCACCAGTTCGGAAGGCAGATCCTACGGAGAAGAACTGGCAAGAAACTCAGCAGATTGCTATTTTTCAACATCATTTTGCAGTTTAAAATCTTTAATATTTTCTATCTTGTGGGATATGAAGGTGGTGCGTGCTTCCAAGCCTTGTCGTTGAGAAATTCTTCAATCTTATAGTAACCACATTTCTTTTATTGGTAAATATATACATCCTACTATAATTTTACGAATATGAAAGTGTGGATATTTGTTACTCAATCAGTAACCTTATACTCCATACCAAACAGATCTTCGGCAATGTAACCTTCAGTACACACATACACACACACGTACACACACACGTACACAGTGAGGGTACATTGCCGAAGATCTGTTTGGTGTGGAGTATAAGGATTGAAGAAATTATAAATTACACCACACAGATTTTCCTGCTTTTCGCGGATTATAGCAAATTAAGCTTAAGTTTCATAATAAATCCCGTTTTCATCGCGGCGCCATTCATCGCGGCGCCATGTTGGGAGAAGCATCATATGTTATGAAAGTTAAGCTTCATTTGCTTATAGTCCGCGAAAAGCAGGAGAATCTGAATCTTCAATCCTTATTCGCCACAGCAAACAGATCTTCGGCAATGTACCTTCTACTCACGTTTCGCTCCGAAACCGGAGGAGATCCTCAGATGTCCCTGCGGTATGATTCATTGAACAGTCAACATCTCCTAAAGATACTCCGGTTTCGGAGCGAAACGTGCGTAGCACAGCACAGCAAACAGATCTTCGGCAATGAACCCTACGTTGCCGAAGATCTGTTTGGTGTGGAGTATAAGGATTGAAGAAATTATAAATAGCACCATACAGATTCTCCTGCTTTTCGCGGAGTAAAGCAAATTAAGCTTAACATTCATAAAACACACTCTTACTGACTTAAACCCCGAGGTGTTCCTACTCACCGCCTGACGACGGAGCCACGGGAGCCTTAAGCACACACCCGCGACTCCGCCAGCGGATATCCGCCGAAGCGGACCTTGAGAGACCACGTGCCTGTGTTTACGTAAGAGGCGTGCCGGAACAGTAGCACGCCAACCAACGCGAGTACCATAGACAATGTGTAGTGTAGACCAATTCACTGTACCTAAATCCGATAACAACTTTTTTGTGTATTTTGTAATAAATGATCAACTTCACGTCAGTTTACTATGGGCCTCATAAGAAGGCTCAGAATCACTCAGTGGGCGCTGGAGACAGCAATGTTAGGAGTATTTCTACGTTATCAAATCAGGAATGGGGAGATGCGAAGAAAAACCATAGTTGACGACATAGCTCACCGATTAAAGATTTTTAACTAAGATTTTCGTGTTTAATCTACATTTCTTAAATATAGTTCAACGGGTACATACCACGTTAATATTTTGGATTTGTCGATATTTCGACCCAGTTGCATGGATCGTGGTCACGACGGGACTCCCGGGACAAGACGGGACGGGTAAATACGACGATAATATTTTGGATTCGTCGATATTTCGACCCAGATGCATGGATCGTGGTCACGTGTCGTGGTCGAGGTATCCGTTGAACTATATTTAAGAAATAGCTCAGCTAGTCGCAAAGCTGAAGTGGAAATGTACGGGGCACATAGCTCGTAGAACCGATGGACGTTGGGGTTCCAAGGTGCCCGAAAGGCGGCCCCGCAAAGGTAAACGCAGCGTTGGTCGGCCCCTAACGAGGTGGACAAACGACATCAGACGAGTCAATGGAAGCCGCTTGAAACAAGCGGCCCAGGACCGTGGCTTTTGGAACTCCCTACAAAAGACCTATGTCCAGCAGTGGACTTCAATCGGTTAAAGTTATAATGAAAAATGACGATCCTTGACCTTTGGATATAGAAAATACAAGTTTCGACTTGTACAGTGATAAGCAACCGTGTTAAATCTTATCAGCAGATATCAGTGAAGTATTTGCAGAGCGGTTAGCGTGCGCCCGTAGCGGGAGGCAGTTCTTACTACGCCGAAAGATCGTACGATGTTAGCCACGTGTTTCCTGTTAGTAGGGTGGCCATCTTTGATGTGGACGGAAGCAGTCCTTTAATTTTATCGTGGTGGAAAAGTTTTATGGCTACCTCTGTCCTTTGGGGTCAAAGTCAAAGTCAAATTTATTTAATTCAAAAAAAAAAAACCCCGTCTGTTATGACATTTGATACCAATATGGAGGGAGTTGAGAAAAAATATGTAATAATTTTTTTTTTAATTTAAATTGCATTTAAAAATTTTCGGAACCGACAGGATTTGAACCTGCGAATCTCTGGCAATAGCTTCCTGAATAACCAACGAGCTACGGCACTCGTACCGTCAATGCCGAAATTAGTATATGACTTTTACATCAGTCTTATAGCGATCATCTACGTTATCCTTTATAATGTTAAGGGACTTTTCTATAAGCTTATCTACGTTAATACAGACTTTGATCTTCAGATAAAAAATCAAACGGTAGTTTATTGTGAAATTGTATGCAATTCCTTTAAACGAGTTACTAATTTCAGCCTGAAACATTGTACTGCAAGTTTACTTGTAATGTTTTTACTTTTAATATTTATATTATTGCAGTCGCATGTTTTTTTTTAGATTAAGAAATATTTTGATCATCATGCAATAAATTTTTAAACTTGTATTCGCCATAAAATTTCAGAATTTTAGAATTTTATATTTATTTCGCTTTAGAAGCAGTGGCGTGCACTTCATATATGCACAAAAGCACTGCCTACCTTAAAATTTCTATATAATTCGTATAAGAGGAGGATTTTTGCCGTTTTCTGCAATTTTCCTGCTGTATGCATACACTGGTAAGAAACCCAGTGCATGCCACTGTTTATAAGATATAGAGTATCGATAGTCCAAAGCACTCTTTGATTCATGATCGTCACCATCAACCCATTACCGGCCCACTACAGGGCACGGGTCTCCTCCCACAATGAGGAGGGGTTAAGGCCGTAGCCCACCACGCTGGCCAAGTGCGGATTGGTGGACTCCACACGCCTTTGAGTACATTATGGAGAACTCTCAGACACGCGATGTCCTCACAATGTTCTTCTTCAACGTTAAAGCAATTCAAGTTAATAATACCTATTCAATTGCTTATAACGCACATAACTCAGAAAGCGTTGCGTGCCGGGATCAAACTCTGACCCCCGGAATAGAAGCAAAATCCTCACCCCCTGAGTTATCACCACTTTTGATTATGAGAATAAAACTAAACATTTGAAAACCCACTTTGGTTTTCAAATGTTTAGTTTTATTCTCGTAATGGAAAAACGCACGGAGCATTTGAGGTTGCGTTCTAAAATCAAATCCCATAATGTCACGCTATCAAGTAACAAAAAGTCCATGACCTCCGTGATGGACTTTTTGGTACTTTTAGTTGGTGTGGTTACAATTATAAGATCTTATGTAACACAGTGATTTTATTAATAATCAGATCGCAAATCAATGGCATAAACGATTCACGTACGCACTTAGTGTATAAAACAGCTTTCCGTTACCGTTATCTATGTAGGTTATGTCTAGTGTTGTCTATCGATATTTGTTGACTATCGATATCCCATGACCAATAGTGTCGATAGAGTACCGAGGTATCACTAGTATCGATTCCATGTTTAGGATGCGATGTCGACTCAAGTGTTGGTAGCTAAAAGGTTAGGGCTTCAGCCTCTCTTCCGGTTCTGCTAACCACCACCCACCCACAATAGGTTTAACCCACAAGGTTATTAAGAAATATGGAATTAACAACGAAATTGCTACGGAAATTTGTCGCGGACTATAATAAATACTATGACTGTTACAATCGAAATAGAGGTAGTAAAAATATAGGAATAATCTGTAAATACTATTGTTAGTAAAGATAATTTTCAAAAGATATATATTTAGCTTTAGGTAGATATCACCATTATTTCATTACCATAGCAAACTTCGTATGCAAGTACGGAGCGTTCGCAAAGCTACGCTTTGTAGGTAGGTATTTATTTGAATAAAGGTTTTAAACTCTTTGGAGAGGAAAAAGTAATTGTAGCCAAATAATTTTCCTGTAATAAATACTACAAACCTTTCTTCTAGTGAAAATACTCACGAAATTATCGGAAAAGTAATCATAATAAGTATTTTTTTCGATTACTAGCGTACCCAGCCCGCTTCGCCGGGCTAGATTTTGCTTTATAAACAAAAAAACAATAAACAATAAGCTTAAATCATTAAATTTTTTATTTAAGTCATTTATTTCTCTCCGTATTCATTCTCTTCTATTCTCTTCTCGAGCGGGTGAAGATCATTATCTACACCCATGTACACCCAACAATAGAATATCATCATAGTAAATAAAAGCTGTATTCGACAGTTTGACAATTCAAAAATAGGAGTGCTCCGATCGGCACCAAACTTTACAGGATTACTCGCCAGGTCAATCCGGAGATTCCCTGAATGTTTCATTGAAATCGGTCAAGCCGTTTCGGAGCCTATACGGAACATACCCGCACACTTTCTCTTTTATATAAATAGATTCATATCACATTATCATAATATTGTATTTTAACCACTTCTCATTGTGGGAAAATACCTCGCCCTGTAGTGGGTAATGGGTGATGATGATGATAATGATGATAAGGATGATCAGAAAATCTCACAATTGAAACTCAGCAGTTGGACATAATCGTTGAGAACACTGCACTCGAAATTGTTGACGAATACGTGTACCTATATAGGACACACGATCCAGTTAGGTAGGTCCAATTTCGAGAAGGCGGTGAACCGCCGAATCCAACTCGGATGGGCAGCGTTCGGGAAACTTCGTGGCATCTTTTCGTCAAAAATCCCTCAGTGCCTGAAGACGAAAGTCTTCGAAGAGTGCGTGTTGCCAGGTATGACCTATGGCTCTGAAACATGGTCGTTAACTATGGGGCTCATAAGAAGGCTCAGAGACACTCAGCGGGCGATGGAGAGAGCTATGCTCGGAGTATCTCTACGCGATCGAATCAGAAATGTGGAGTTTCGTAGAAGAACTACCGACATAGCTCAACGAGTCGCGAAGCTGAAGTGGCAATGGGCCGGGCTCGTAGTTCGGAGAAAGGATGGACGTTGGTCCCAAGGTGGTGGAATGGCAGCCCTGAACTGGTAAGAAGGAAAGACCTATGTCCAGCCGTGGACGTCTATCGGATGATAAGATGTTGAGTATGATGAGTTGGACATAAACACCACAAATGTAATTGTTTCGTAATACATTTCACAATGTCTCATTATTATCGTTTGCCAAAGAATTACAAGTTAAATTTTAATAATAATATTTGGACTTCCCTGCATATAATATTTAAATTGCTTTATCTAAATGTGTATAAAATATCATTGTTAGACCGTTATCGCGACACGCCTTGTTTCAGATTAAAGATAAAATCACGCGGCTAAATAGTGGACTATATTGCAACCGGTGGCAATACTGTTTCAATAAATATGCGCAAGTCGCAGTAAAGTTATGAAGGCCTATTGGCGCAGTGGACAGTGAGCCTGCTTTCTGAGACCAGGGCCGTGGGTTCGATTCCCACTACTGCAAAATGTTTGTGTCATGAGCATGAATGCTTTTTCAGTGTCTGGGTGTTTATATGTATATTCTAAGTATTTATGTATATTATTTATAAAAATATTTATCAGTCATCTTAGTATCCATATAATAACACAAGCTACGCTTATTTGGGGCTAGATGGCGATTTGTGTATTGTCGTGGTATATTTATTTATATTTATAACGGGCGTGGTTATGAAACACCTAAGATGACTGATGAATATTTTTATGAATAATATACATCAATACTTTAATACCCAGACACTAAAATACATTCTTATAGTGGAATAAAAATAAATAATCACACAATCATTTTTTTTTATTCCACTACAAATAAGCCCTTGACTGCAATCTAACCTGATGGTAAGTTATGATGCAATCTACGATGGTATCGGGCTGACCTGCCTGACCTGAATATTCCAGTTATATTTATACCATACCTCTAATCGGTTTTTACGCGACATCGTACAGGAACGCGAAATCACGCAGCGGCACGTCTGTTAATCAGAAGCCACGGCCGAAGCATCGCACAAGACCAGAGAATTCAGAAATTACAAATTCCCAAATGCCTCTGCCGGGAATCGAACCCAAAACCTCCAACTTAAAACCACAGCGCTCCTCGCTGCGCCAGGGGGGTCGTCAAATCATTCTCCAGTTGTTGGAATCGAATCGAAAGCCTTGGACTCAGAAAGCAGGATCGCTGTTAACTACCCCAATCTGCAGTTAAATATAAACTAGCTGACCCGTGCAACTTCGTCTGCACCAAATCAGTTATTACCGGAAAACACGATTAAAATGATATTGTCTAAAAATGAATCCTAGCTAGATCGATTTATCGCCCCCGAAACCCCCTGTATACTAAATTTCATGAAAATCGTTGGAGCAGATTCCGAGATTCCAATTATATATATACAAGGATAGCTCGTTTAAAGAATTAAGATAAATAAGCCATTTACTCCCGAGTAACAGATTAAACATCGAATTACAAAAAAAAAGGAACAAAGAAAATCTAATTGCAACATGCATTAAAGTTAGTTGGGTACCCATCTGCGGGTAAAGGCATCCTCCATCTTGTCTCACTGCACTCTATTAGTGGCGAGCTTCGTCCAAAAGTTAAATATGAAAGATATTGGATAGAAGCAGGCGTTACTTTGCGGAAATCCATAATGTTTTATAAATAAAATAAATAAATAAATATACTACGACAATACCCACATCGCCATCTAGCCCCAAAGTAAGCATAGCTTGTCTTATGGGTACTAAGATGACTGTTGAATAATTATATGAATAATATACATAAATACTTAAAATACATAGATAAACAGCCAGACACTGAAAAACATTCATGTTCATCACACAAACATTGTCCAGTAGTGGGAATCGAACCCACGGCCTTGGCTCAGAAAGCAGGGTCGCTGCCCACTGCGCCAATCGGCGGTTATGAAAATTAAGCTTAATTTGGTATACTCAACACAGTACATTATTATTAGGATCTGTTTGGTGTGGAGTACACGGATTGAAGTAATTATAAATTACACCATACAGATTCTCCTGCTGTTCGCGGAGTACAGCAAATTAAGCTTGATTTTCATAATAAATATGAATGAAACCAATCAGTAACGAGACATGCCGACGCCACGTAATTTCGGCGCGGCTCCCACCTCAGAGAACATCAGCTGACCTCCATATTTTCTACTGCGTACGATAACATAACTCGTAAAGTCAATAAACTACGCATAATTTTTTTTATTACGATAAGATATTTCACTGAAGAATATCCATGATTTATCACATCTAGACAAGCGATTGTCAGTTTATCGATTTCCGGTATAATACCTATCCCTATCCCTACTAATATTATAAATGTCAATGTAAGTATGTTTGTTACACATTCACACAAAAACTTCTTCACCGATCCTCATGAAACTTTGTACACATATTCTTGGAATTGTTAGAAGTGATATAGGATACTTTTTATCCCGACGTTAAGCTCGGTTCCTTTGGGAGAGGGGATGAAAGTGTTTGACGATTTTACACCATAACTCCGACAAATTATAACCGATTTAAATAATTATTTTAGTACTATAGAGGTTATAATATGTGTTTAATTTTGCCCAAACTGTGTAGATCTGATGAATGTGGTTGGATATAGAGGACAGGACTAGCGATACTGAATACTTTAATTTTTTTTAGAACTACAACTAAATTGAATGTCACATCAAAAACAAAATCAAACACAGACGAAGTCGCGGGCAACAGCTAGTTATTTATATTTTTGTCTATAACATTTTCTGTATCTGTATTTATCCCCGCAAAGGTAAACGCAGCGTTGATCGGTCCCCAACGAGGTGGAAAGACGACATTAAACCGCGGGAGCCGCTGGAAACAAGCGACCCAGGACCTTGGATTTTGGAACTCGAGTTGAAATACACTACGACAATACACACATCGTCATCTAGCCCCAAAGTAAGCGTAGCTTGTGTTATGCGTACTAAGATAGCTGATGAATATTTTTTTATGAATTCACATAATTCACATTTTTTTTTATTGCCTGTGTTCCATTGTTGGCACTGTCCCTCTTGTTTTCTATTATTACTTTCACCAAGGGTTGTCTGTAAGAGATTGCTTTTGCAATAAGGCCGCCTTTGCACACAACTCTATTTAACTTTTTTATTATTTTTTTTTTTAATTGTTTTTAATTATACTTATTTTTTTTGTTTTCTTGTGTGTTTCTTGTATTGTTTCTAAGTTTGTGCAATAAAGTATTCTCAATAAAAAAATAATAAAAAAAATACTTATAATATACAGATAAACTTACAGACACACGAAAAACATTAATGTTTATCACACAAACTTTATCCAGTTGTGGCAATCGAACCCCCGATCTCGGACTCAGAAAGCAGGGTCGCTGCCCACTGCGCCACTCGGCGGTCTGATGATGATGGTGATTATATTTTATGAGTATGTACATACTATTAGAAGTAAGAATTAAGAATAAACTTACAGTGCAATATACTAGGTTACATAAAATTCATAATTCGTTTAAAGGAAATTGCATACAATTCTACAATAAACTACCAATTGTCATCTTGGAGATGTCTCTTAAAAAGTTCAAAGTTTGTATTAAACGTAAGCTTATAGAAAAGTCCTATTATAGTATAAAGGACTACGTAAACGATAAAAAAGCTTGGGTGTAAATTATTGCTCTAACCAGGTTGCTCTTCTAATAATTTAAAATGACATTGTGAGATGGTGATAACAAAAAAAAAAAAACACCCGGCTAAGTTTGTTGTGGGCTTCTTCTTAGACCAGGACGCGTTTGGAACCCTCGTAGCTTTAGTTTTAAGACTTTATTAATAATGTTTTTAATATTATAAATATGAAAATATTTATTTCTTTGTTTGTCCTTCCTTCACGCCCTAACTAAGCGAGAGTTAGTTGAAAGCAAATGGCATAGAATGGGCCAAAAATTCAAAATTCAATATTCATTTATTTCAAGTAGGCCTAATATAAGCACTTTTGAAACGTGAAGTCTGTCTGTTTGTAGTGATTCTACCACCGGTTCGGAAGGCAGATTCTACCGAGAAGAAGCCGGCAAGAAACTCAGCAGTTGCTCTTTTCCAACATCAACAATTTACATTTTGCATTTTAACATTCATTTTTCTATCTTGTGAGAGCTGAAAGCGGAGCCGGATGCTTCCAAGCAACCTTGTCATTAAAAAATTCATCAATTCGTGCTCTGTATTGGACCGGCTTTTGGATACAATTTAGTTTTTGAGCCCTAATATTTTTTTTTTCAATGAGAGTTTCTATGGGTAAAAAAACATCTCCTAAAAGATGTAATCAGATGAAGTAAAGGGTTCTAGCTATTGCAAGAATAAATATTATTTTGAAAATTATAAACACAAATATTACACACCGGTATTAAATGCTAGACGTGTGTGTTTAGCATAAATTAGTTAAATATTTGTTGTTATGTCTAACGCTTGTCTACCTACTATGGTATGGTACTAGAATAAATATGTGAGTTACGTTAAGCGTTAGTTCAACCTTAATACTTACTCGTAAGTCTACTTGAAACACATTTAATTTTATGGGGATCTGAAAAAACTGAACCCTATAGGATGACGGCCGACTGGCGCAGTGGGCAGCGACCCTGCTTTCTGAGTCCAAGGCCGTGGGTTCGATTCCCACAACTGGAAAATGTTTGTGTGATGAACATAAGTGTTTTTCAGTGTCTGTGTGTTTATCTGTATATTATAAGTATTCATGTATATTATTCATAAAAATATTCATCAGTCATCTTAGTACCGATAACACAAGCTACGCTTACTTTGGGGCTAGACGGCGATGTGTGTTTTGTCGTAATATATTTATTATTTACTAGCTGTTGCCCGCGACTTCGTCTGCGTTTGATTATGTTTTTTGATTTGGCATTAAATTTAGTTGTAGATTTAAAAAAAATTAAAGTATTCAATATCGCTAAGCCTTAAATGAGGGGTTTGCTGCTGTCCGCTAAGGAGTTCCGTCCTCTCTCTCCAACCACAGTTTGGGCAAAATTAAACACACATTATAACCTCTATAGCACAAAAGTAATTATTTAAATCAGTTATAATTTGTCGGAATTATGGTGTAAAATCGCGAAGCACTCCCCTCTCCCAAAGGAACCGAGCTTACTGTCGGGATAAAAAGGATCCTCTATTACTTCTAACACTTCCAAAGAATATGTGTACAAAGTTTCATGAGGATCGGTTAAGTAGTTTTTGCGTGAAAGTGTAACAAAAAAACGTACATGGACATTTATAATATTAGTAGGGATTATTTATTTGTCTGTCCTTCCGGCCGTACGGTGCCAAAGTTAAAACCTTTACCGAACTAGCGCTCCCCGCGACTTCATTCGTGTGAAATTACCGATAAGATTGTTCGTTCTTCGTGGACGTTTAATATGATGTTTTCCTGGAATAAAAAGTTGCCTATGTCCGTCTTTAAAACCAAGTTGATTAGTTACTAAATTGGGAAGATTGGGAGTTTAGCGCGTTTTGACAAATAGCCTATGAAAGTTCGAAAGTTGCCTCCCCTTTTTAACCCCATTGGGGCTAGAATTTTCAATACTAATATATAATAATTTTTGAGATACAAGGTTAGTATTTTTATATATAACTAGCGGACAGACGTCGTTCTGTCCGGAAATGTAATGTTGTGTTTTTAAGTCAACTAGGAACCTATTGAAATATACACACAAAACTTCATCAAAATCGGTTCAGCTGTTTAGGAGGAGCTAGTTAACAAACACACGTAAACAAGAGTTATATTCAAAATTCAAAAAAATCAAAATTCAAAATTCATTTATTTCAAGTAGGCCTAAGCACTTTTGAAACGTCAAGTCTGCTGTGTGTAGTGATTCTACCACCGGTTCGGAAGGCAGATTCTACCGAGATGAAGCCGGCAAGAAACTCAGCAGTTGCTCTTTTCCAACATTAGTATTATATATATTAGTATTTTTCTCACCGTTTAAAACTAGTCTTCCGCAAATATTTCAAGACTTTCCTGAAGAATTAGCAAAATCGGTCCAGCCGTTGTCGAGTTTTAGTGAGACTAATGAGCAGCAATTCTTTATATATATATGTATAAAGATATATATATATATCGCAATAATGCAGCGCGTGTATATATATACACACGCGCTTCCAGGTCAGGCCAAAAATTATGTGTTTTTTCTGTTAAAGAATTTCCAGTACCAGCCCCGAGTTGGGAAATTGGCGGTATAAAACCACGGGGGGTATAAACCCACGAGGCACGGGCCTCGAAGAGCACGTTATGCCTTCGGGGTTTGTGACAATAGGCGTTCAAGCCCACCTTCCCGCATAAGAGCAGCGTGGTAGCTCTGTGCATAGGCTTTCATAGGCGAGAACTACGAAAGATAAGGCCTACGCCCAGCAGTGGGACTCTAACAGGCTGCGGATTATGATGGTGATCTTCTTCTTCTTCTGCTTGCTTGCTCAGTTTCGTCTGGTCCCTGGTGTCACGACGACCGGCTACGATCTATTGTGACGCAGCTGTCTAGATCTCCCAGCAAGCGTTGGTCGCCTTCAGGAAAAGCAGCACTTTCTTTGCTGGAAGAAGTTTAGCATCCTCTGGTTGCATTATGTGCTTCCCCAAAAGAGTGCTGCGTTTATGCATCAGCGCGGGGCAGGAACAGATCAAATGCAGCGGCGTCTCCGCAGCCTCCTTACAGAGTCTACATAGATCTGTGTCCTACAGCTTTAGGTTGAACATGTGTCTGTTAAGCTCACAGTGCCCCGTAAGCGCTCGCACTAGGGTGCATAGGTTTTTTCTGCTGAGTGCTAATGCCTCAGAAGCGGCCCTTTTGTGGAATGGTCTTATTAGCACTCGAGAATCGTTCATTCATGGGAGTTGTCTCCAGCGAATGAGTGTGTGTTAGTTGCAATAGGTTTGTAGGGTGAGTTGCGCCAGGCTTTTGGGTATTCCGCAGACCGGCTCAGGGCCAATTTGCTTCTCCAAAGCGCCTGTTTTTGCAAGTTCATCGAGAAGAAGAAGAAGATGATGGTGATAAAAATGAAAACTGATATCCTTTTTGAATGAAATCAGTAAACAAATTTAGTGTTAAGTCCACCCTTTGTTTTTTTTAGTGTGCAATAAAGTGTTTAAAAAAAAGTCGGTTTAAAATCGGTCCCACTAACTACAAGTTGTCTGGTCACCGCCTTTCATTCATAGACCGGCCATTGGAATGTGGCCGCTTCCTATATACGTCATAATTGCCCTTCCTGCCTTCAAAACGGCCCTTGGCGTTTTTGTTACGTCTAGACAGACTAACTTGGCCCACCAAGATTAGTTAGTTTAACGCCCATTTTCACTGACGTCAAACAAGGTAATACCTAAAAAAATATGAAATGGTCATAAATTAATGACATCTTCATATCGTCTGCGAAAGGTACAGAAGTCATTTGTGGGACTGAGTATACGCTTTATAATATGATTTCCTAATGTTGACAATACACACAACACCATTTATCCCCAAAGTAAGCGTAGCTTGTGTTATGGGTACTAAGATAGCTGATGAATATTTTTTTATGAATACACATAAATACTTATAATATACAGATATACTTACAGACACATGAAAAACATTAATGTTCATCACACAAACATTTTACAGAAGTCATTTGTGGGATTAAGTATACGCTTTATAATATAATTACTACGGTAATTTTGGACCCACCAATGCATACGTTTAAAGGATATGTTAAAACACATTTATTACAGCGGGGTTACTATACAATTGATGAGTTTCTTAATGACAAGGTTGCTTGGATGCATCCAGCTACGCTTTCATCTCTCACAAGATAGAAAAATGAATGTTAAAATGTAAAATGTAAATTTTTGATGTTGGATATCAACAATTTACATTTTACATGGTTTGTTTTAATTTGTATATGATTTTTAGTTGATTATATAAATTATGGGTAATGGTAGTGTTATGTATATTTATATCTTATTTGTATTTAGATATACATATATACTATATTTTTATTAATATATATATATATACATATATGTATATATATATATATATATATTTGTGTACTGTTTATATCTTATTTATTGCGACACCTACCTCTTTTCTATGTTTTTTTTCCTTTTGTTCTTTGGTTGCCTGGAAGTAATCGCTATGTATCGATAAGGCCACCAAATTGTACTCTCTTGCAGTATGTTAATATCTCTGTACCCACTTTTTTCTTTGGTTTACAATAAAAGTTAATTCATTCATTCATTCAAAGTCTAATGCAGACAGAAGTATCTAATATAAATTTGACGCTACAAAGCGATGAATGAATGAATGAATGAATACACTTTTATTGTACACCACAGAGAAAATTTACAGAGATACAAATACAACAGCACAATAAGGTAGAACGTACAATTTGGCAGCCTTATCGCTAAATAGCGATCTCTTCCAGGCAACCAAAGGCATACAAGAAAATGTTATAAGAAATAAGTAGGTGGTACAACAAACAAAATTAAATATTAGGACTTAAAACTAAATTAACATAAAAAAATAAATAAAAAATATATAGCGATGTGTGTATTGTCGAAAAAAAACCTGACTTTCAATAAAGTGTACATTATTCTACTAGTCAAGCCTTTTCATTTGTTAACCATATTGAGGTAGTTTTGAAAAAAACATGTAATTCGGTTCTTTATGGTGACGGCCATCTTGGATTTGAAATAGTGTGTATTCTACTACTCCATCCCTTTCATTTGATACCCATATTGAAAAACATACTTTCCGCCATTTGTCGCGGCGGCCATCTTGGACCGATATTCATCACACATAGCTAAGAAAACTCCCGACGTTTCCAACTTTCAAACATAAAAAACAAGATCAAAATAAGTTTATCCATTCGAGAGCTGCGATACCACAGATAAGCAACATATATATGTATATACCGTCATTTTTGCGTCGGGGGTAAAAAAATAAAAACACCTAATGTACAACGGCCTAACATCGTATGATCATATCATACGATGCTCATATCATACGATGCTGTCGCAAGGTATGATGCAATTCAGTTTAGACAAGCTCAGCATAATAGTACGTACTCGTTGCAATTTGATACATATAGTATGTTTACACACGTAAACATAACATATACAATATACCTATACCTCTACTTAAGTGACGACTGTTTTTTTTAACCCCGGGCAATAACGACGGGGTGCTCAGATAACAGATAAATAATTTTATAAATAATAAACCTACATAAATACTTATAATATAAAGATTAACACCCAGGCACTGAAAAACACTCATGTTCAACACACAAACATTGCCCAGTTGTGGGAATCGAACCCACGGCCTGGGACTCAGAAAGCAGGGTCGCTGCCCACTGACCGTACGATTATCACTGACAGGTGACTGACCTGACCTGATATAGTTAGTCTATATCGATCGACTAGCTATATAATAGACCTTATATAGCTAGTCGATCGATCAGTGCGCCGTGGAATAATTGTTGACATTACTATTCCACATGACGATAATCTGGTGAAAGCTAAAAAGGAAAAAGTATCTAAATACTTGGACGTTGTTCACGAGATAACCGCCATGTGGAATGTTGAGTCAACCGCTATTGTTCCGATCGTCGTTTCAGTCAATGTTCTTCTTGCGAAAAGCTTCGACTAACATTTTAAGAAGCTTTCGCTTGGTTGTTCGATCAAGGGTCGTATAGTAATACTTGAAACGGCGCGTATTGTGAGGAGGTTCATCACTCTGGAGCCCTGACTGCCGGTTGGTTGGGCACTCAAAAGCCCCACAAGCGGAAGAGGGTTTTTTTTTTAATTTTTAAAAGAGTTTTTTTGTTTTTCTTTTATAATTCACACTGTTGAAAATTAAAAAAAAAAATGTATACAAATAAATGATACTAAATAATAATAGAAAAAAATTATAAGTAATAAATATACTACGACAATACACACAACGCCATCTAGCCCCGATGTAAGCGTAGCTTGTGTAATGGGTACGAAGAAAACCAATGAATATTTCTATGAATGTAATAAACAAAATACTTATAATATACAGATAAACACCCGGACACTAAAAAACATTCATGTTCATCACAACAACATTTTCCAGTTGTGGGAATCGAGCCCACGGCCTCGGACTCAGAAAGCATGGGTCGCTGCCCACAACGCAGTCGTTGGTCAGACCTCAACATGGGTATCATATGAAAGGGCTTGGCTAGTAGAATACTGTACACGATATTAAAAGACGGGGGATTCACAAATGTATAACTAATGTATTATATTCGATACCACTCGCGTACGGAGCCCTAAAATCAATGATTCCGAACCTATAAAACTGCGAGTTTTAATTACACATAATTCATCGTCTAGACTATACTTATTAGTAGAACGTATAACAAATTGACATTTTCCTTTATTAAGTGGGTTAGTCATTATTATTGGCAGTAATCCGTGGGGTAGATAAAACCAGTCGGCATCAATGTCGGGGAGCCGAGTTCGAGTCCCAGCACAAAATTTGATAACTATTGGATTTTGGACAGTAAGCGTTCCGAGTTGGGAAGTTTGCGATCTCTCCAGGTTTTACTTTACCGTTAGGTTTTTACCCTACATAATATCACTTGACGCACAACGCAGCTTAAGAAGTTTTATCGTCAAGAATGTTTTTCAGTGGCTGAAAAACATTCTTCATAACACAAACATGGGATCGAAAGGGTCGCTGCGCATTGCGACAATCGGCCGTCTGAATGCCAACATACCAGTGCAAGAAACAGTCCAGTAGCCCGCCAGTAAGAATCTGTGCTGCTAACATTAAAAAAAAAAAATACGTTTACAATAGAATAAGGTTTTGCTTGTTTTTTCAATCCAAACAATTAAGTGTTGCAAAATGTATTAAAACAATGACAACTATAAAATAACAAGCAAAAGTTAATGAAAACTACAAATAAGTTTAATGACATTTTTTTTTTTTACAGACGTGTATAACCACCATTAGCTTTAATCACACATTGTAACCTATTTCTCTTGGAATCCCCTAGATTAGAGCATAGACCATGCCTCTACTGTCATCTCAAATAATTTGGCAGTGGTTTTCTAAAGCCTTTGTGGTCCTATCTATTTTCCCATCTCTGTACCACTAAACCCCATAAATGTTTTTTTTTAAATTCTTTTTTTATTCGGGACTTTTCTTAACAATAACAATGGCAGCCCCACCGTTCCATTTACAAAAATTAATACTTCCTACTTCTGTTATCTTAGCTTAAAATCTAATATCATCATCTTTAGGTGCTATCTTCATATTGAAGTTCGGAGGTCAGCCGATGGAAAATTGAACGATGATGTGCCATCTTCTTCAATACCGAATAGGTATGTCCGGTCCACTCTCTTATAGCATCGAACCACTTCTTCCTCGGTCTCCCTGCTGCTCTTATCCCGGTAATTTTCTCTTCAAGGATCAACCTTGGAAACTCGAACAGGGATCCGTGGTGGGTGACCAAAAAACGCAACCTTCCTTTGTACGAAGTTGAATAGCATTCTGGCTACCTCTGCCATAAGTTTTCGTGTGACGTCACTTAATGTGCTACATATACTCATTGCCCGGCTGTATCAAATAATAACTTAATAACTACACCATCAAATTTTAATTTTCCTTAGGCTCTACAATAACCAGAAAAAAACATGAGGGTCTGCCATTAAATAAAAAAAGGCTTCTTACTCATCGACAAAGATATTTATGGGTTTTTCTTGCTTACCAAATCCCAACTCTATTTATACACCGATAAAGTACCGTTTTACTTTCGGTGAAATTGTTACATTGTTAGCCTTAATTTGAGTAATGGTTCTAGTATGGGCATTGGAAACAAAATAAACCTGGTAATTATGTGAGCTTCGAAATTATCCCTAGTGATGTACTCTGTTTTGAATTATCGATGTTATTTTGTTTAATAAACAATACCAGAATGTAATTAATAGATACGAGCTTTCAATAAGCACTAAAATTGTTCAGACTCCAGATAATAAGCTTAGTTACACGTTTGTGATAACAAAGTTCTCCGTTATAGAAATGGCATAGACCTTGTTTATCACAAACGTACGTCGCTCTAGATTCGCGCGTAAACTGTGAGAGTATCAGTCCTATATCTGTATTTTATTGCGAAAGTAAACCCTAAGAAAATCAAAGAACAAGACAACAAAACCTTGAAACCTGTTCCATATACGCAGTTAGTGAGCTATTTCCGGCTTTGGGAGTCTTTAGCGTGGGAATTTGGTATTCTTTTGAGGATTCAACGTAGATTTTAAGATAAAAATAATGCGAAACTAAAGCCATAAACGCGAAGCATTTTTAGATTTTCCGTCTTGAACACGAAGATTCACTATTAAGCATTTTCTTTAACATGGCACCTTTCCATTTGACATGAAATAATTCATAATCCCTGTCACTATGGCCAAAAGCTATGTCCTAATTGTGAGGAACGTGCCCTGTAAAAATAGATTTTAGATTATTTAGGCCTGTAGATTTGCTGCGGAGAAAGATTGTATTGTACACAACATTAAGGATCCCTTGCCTTAAAGTACTAAAATACACAATTGAAATATATTTTCTGCTATTCCCTTATATATAAATGGTAGAAAACGTTGGAATAGTTACGTTCTGATATTTAACAGATGTTGCCAGTTGAACAAAACATTTTATAACTTCTTATTTTAATTTAATTTCCACGCTGCAAAGCCGAGTGTATTTTATCGATAAAACATCGATCTATCGATAAAAAACACATCACTACTCTCCTTGTTGCTAAGCAATTATAGACAAATTTTCTCTTAGGCCGTTCTCTAAATTGTAAGTATCGTTTAAATAGATGTTCTTATAATTATGTTATTGGAAATTCCATCAAGTAGAAGTATTTACGCAAACTTTTCCGATAACATTTAATTAAATTTCAAAATTTATTTAGTGAATAAATTATTTCAATTAATTTTCAGGAATATAAACAAGCAGTTGTATTGAGTGTCTTTCGAATCGATTTCGATTCTATTATATATTCAGGTTGTGAATAGTATTAATGTTGCTAAAAGAAATCGCGCATTAGGTTATCTTGGATTCATCATTCATTTGCCTATAAGCGGTGGAAGCGGTGATAGCCCAGTGGGTAGGACTTCGACTTCACTTTTGAGGGGCCGAGTTCGAATCCCAGCCTCTATCTTTTCTAAGTTATGTGCACTTTAAATAATCAAATATCACTTGCTTCAACGGTGACAACATCGTGAGGAAACCAGCATGCCTAAACGTTCTGCATAATGTTGTCAAAGGTGTATGGACCACCAATCTGCACTGGGCCAGCGTGGTGTGTGGCCTTAACCCCTTCTCATTGTGGAAGGAGACCCGTGACCGTGGGTCGGTAATGGGTTGACATGATTAGCCTTTAACAGTCCACTGGGTGCCCACAATCACCAGACAGGTTGATCGCAGTAGACGGTAGTAGTAGCACAAAGGATGCTCGTCCGCTCTCCGTTATGTTCCCTTAGTCGCCTCGTACGACACCTGCTTTAAGAGGAGTGGAAAGGGTGGGAATAAATGTATTCTAATCTATTGTCACCACCGGTAGGGTTTTGGACACAGTTCACAAGTGCCGGCCAGTGCGGACTTCACACGCATTTGAGCAAATTACCCGGAAATCTTAGCATTCAGGTTTCCTCACGTTGACATTTAATTGTTTGAAACGCACATAACTCCGAAAAAATTCAAAAAAAAATTCAATATTCATTTATTTCAAGAATGCCCATTTAAAACGTCAACTCTACCACCGGTTCGGAATGCAGATTCCACCGAGAAGAAGCCGGCAAAAACGCAACAGTTGCTCTTTTCCAACATCGACAATTTACATTTAACATTTTTGCATTCATTTTTCTATCTTGTGAGAGATGAAAGCGGAGTCTGATGCATACAAGCAACCTTGTCATTAAGAATTTCATCAATTTTAACATATTCTTTAAACTTATGCATTGGTAGGACCAAAATTACCTTAGGAATCATATTATAAAAGCGGATACTCAAAAAATTTGCGAACTCGATTTCTGAACGAGGCCCCGTGCCCTGTAGTGACCCGCTAATAGGTGGATGACGATCACTGAATATAATAATTAAAATAATTAAAAAAAAAACATATCGGTGACTCGTGATTGATATAAAATGTTAATTGACAGATAGTCGACGAATGACTCAATCCTAAAAAACAACATGGCTGCCAGCAAAAAAACGCGGCAAAAACGAAACAGCAGGTGTTCTCCGAAGGACGAGTGCCGATGAAAGTCGTTTTGGCGATTTTTAAATCTTAGGGTTACTTGAGCACGTGATGTAGACCTAATATAGAATCAAAAAAATCTTTATTCATGTAGACCTTATCACAGGCACTTATGAAGCGTTCAATACATAAATGTTTACATAATTATAAATAAAATATAAATAAATACACTACGACAATACATATTGCCACCTAGCCCCAAAGAAAGCGTAGCTTGTGTTATGGGTACTAAGATGACTGATGTATATTTTTATGAATTGTATACATAAATAAATAAATAGAAATATATTTAGCGTGGATTCGATTCACACTACTAGAAAATGTTTGTGTGATGAGCATAAATGTTTTTCAGTGTTGGGTGTTTATATGTATATTATAAGTAATTCTGTGTATCATATAAATAGAAATATTCATCAGCTATCTTAGTACCCATAACACAAGCTACGCTTACTTTGGGTCTAGGTGGCGATGTGTGTAATGTCGTACTATATATATTTACTTTATTTATTTATTTAAATAACAATCATCTTTAAATTTACGGAACCTATTTAACATTCCCATTAATTACGTTTAAACTTTTATGAGAGTGTACCAGCACGATTTTATTTGAATGATATTCTACACAACTTTGAACTCTAAATTTAAAACCTTAAGGTCGATTCCAAATAATGGCAAGCATTGGATTGTGAAGAACAAAAAAGTTGAAAAGCATTTCTCTCCAGCGTTAATTCATTTCTTGCAAAAAGAACTACAAAAAAAAATCTCCAAAAAAGCACAAAAAAGTTGAATGGTGTAATATGACGTAAGCTTTCAAAAACTGGTTTCGATTTGACCTTCTCTTTTCGAATACTTTTGTATTTACATACAATGTTTGTACGTCTGTATCCAAAGATATACTTGTCCGTTTGAGGTTTTTTAAAGAAGCGGCAAAAGTTTTTTAAATCCTAGAACACTTACTGTGGCGTACTTATGAACCTAGGTGGGGTGACGGAAGATCAAGTGCGGGAGTTCAAAAATTCAAAATTCATTTATTTCAAGTAGGCCTATTTTATAAGCACTTTTGAAACTTCAAGTATGTATGTTTGTAGTGCCTCTACCACCGGTTCGGAAAGCAGATTCTACCGAGAAGAGCCGAGTCGAGTGCACTGCTTAGGATGTTCATTTAACCAAAAGCAAGAACAGAAATAACGATTTTATTATATCATCTCGCCTTCTTAATTTTATTTAAAACGACCCTGACATTGAAGGGTAATATGAAAGTTTAACTGTTGTATCCTAGAAATACTTATCTTTTAGATATTGCTGCACTTTTCTGTTCTGCCAGGTAAACTTTTTTATCTTAAATATAATAAAGTTATATTAAACGTGAATTTTATCCCCAACAAACTAGCAGCTCCCGTACGATTTTGACGTAGTCGCGAGCAACAATGTCACAATAGATTAAACTCATCTATAAGATAATTTGCTGAAAAATAAAGCCTTCCTAGCTGTGGAAAACGCAGTATTTGTAGCTGTGAAAAACGCAGTCTTTGTAGCTGTGAAAAAACGCAGTCTTTCTGCCTGTGTAAAACGCAGTATTTCTGCCTGTGGAAAA